>NW_026623462.1:159831-230737 GCF_030028575.1 Malurus melanocephalus
AAAAAAAAAAAAAAAAAGAAAGGCAAGAAATCCAGCGACCATGGGCCAGCCTGGCTTCCTAGCGTGTACTTTGTGTTCTCTCTCCTTTTTCCCAAGGTAATTGCAGTCTGCCGAGAGGGAGTTAAATGGGATTAAAAGATCTGTGTAAGCAAAAGGACCCAGAAGAGAAGGAGGAAGGAGTGAGCCGTCCGGGCCAGGGGTGTCTGTGACACAGCTGAGCCCCTTAGCGAGGCAGAGAGCCGAGCTCCTGGGAAGGATGTACCCACAAACCGGCCTGTCCCCCGATTTCTGATGGATTGCCGCAAAAATTGCCCGAAAGAGACAATGCACTAAACGTGATGGAGCCGGAATCAGAGCCGGTCTCCAGACTCAGAGCTACAGCGGCAGGCAGGGGGTGAGTACAAACTCCGCTTCTCCCGGCGCTGGGGAACGGCATCCCGGGCGGGCTGGGGGTGCCGGGGAGCCGCGGGATCCCGCGATCTGGGAACGGGGTGGGGGAAGACATTCCTCTGCCAGGGGATGATGTGAAAACTCCTGCTCTGGAGAGGAGAATGGGCTGGGAGCAGGGAGGCCACGCTGCGGAGCGGGAGAGTTGGGAACAGGGCTGGGGTGTGCGGGAAAGGGTGAGAGCGGGGGATCGGCGCCGGCACGGCCAGAAGGAGCCTCCCCCCAGCCCCCCCAATTCCCAAGCACCGGGAAAAGGGGCTCCCAGCCCCGGGAGCTGCTCCGCGAGGTGGGAGCCGGTGCAGCCCCCAGGCAGCTGCAGGAACGGGCGATCCCCTGCCCCTCGCACCCCTCACCCTGCCCGGGCACGGGGGGGTCCCAGCCCCTCCTGGGAGCAGGGGGCTGCTGCTCCTCGCCCTGTCCCTCGGGGACACGGGTACCTGGGTCTGGCCGCGGTGCTGCGGGCGGTGGGAGAGCCCGGAGGGCTGAGGCACGGCGGAGGTGCGCGGTGGCAGCTCTTCATGTGCTCGGCACACACAAAATGCTGCTTCCTATCCATCCGTGTGTGCATGAAAAAATCCCGGCACACGCCCTGCCCGTCCCCTTTCTCCCRCAGCTGGGACCAGCTTTTACTATTTTCATTGTTAAATGCGTTGTTGTTGTTGTTGTTGTTATTTTCCCGGGGCCCCGCAAAGGGTTAATCCCGCTGGCTGCGTTGTCGGATGTACTGATGATTTACCGACACTCCCTTGGAAAGGCTGGGATTCTTCTGCCTGGCAGTTTGAAAAAGTTGTGTACAGGATCCCTCTGCTCGGCTGGGCTGGGAGACGGGGGAAACAGGGGGAACGGGGCGAGGGGATTTGGGGGCAGCCCCCCTCCACCCCCGGGGTCATCCCCTTCCCGCCCCTTTCCTACAGCCGGGATTTGGATGAGTGTGCAGTTCCCTTTGGAGGCTCTGTCTGTGTGTGGARTTACACGCAGAGCCCAGACCCCTTCCCAGGGGCTGCAACTTCTCTCTTTGACAAATTTTCTGTGTGTTTATATACTCTCAAGGACTGGATTTTAGCGCTTTAGAGTTGTTGTGATGTGTGGGCTTTGTTTGTTTGGGGTTTTTTTTTTTTGGTGTAGACGTGGCTGCGGCGTGTCTGGAGATGCTGGTAACTGCAGCATCTCCCACTTACACCTTTTTTAGTGCTGGGCACGGTCTGGGAGAACCGCCTGGGATCGTGCGAGGGTGACTGGCGTCAGAAAGAGAGAAGTCCAAAGGGGAACGGGCAGATAAAGGTTCCTTTGAAAGAGCACGAGCAGCGTGTCACAGCGAGGGGACGGGCCCCGGTGCTGGGGACACACTTGGCACGGGGCACCGCCGCTGACAGAGCAGCAGCTGCTCAGCCTGCCAGCGGAATTGACCGTGATCACGCTATAGACGGGGACAGCGACATCCTGTTCGGGTCCCGGGACAAACGGGACCATCCATTTGGGGACAGCTTTAGGGAGGAGRGAGCCGGGAGGAGGCAGCGCGGCTCGCTGCCCGCCGGGGTCTGTGCCCGGCTCTGCGGCAGAATGTCCCAGAGCACCGCAGCACGGCCGCTCGGGCTCGGAGCCTTGCGGAGCCGTGGGAAATGTGCCTGTGCCCTGTCCTGGTGCCTCGGAACGAGCGCCTTTTGTTCCCGGGTGTCCCCTGGCCTGTCCCCGCCGCGTGCTGCTCCGGTCCCTCCTCAGCAGAGGTCGCTTGCTGCCCTTCGCATCATCTCCCGGAGGGAGTTTTGGGGCTGGGCTTTGATTTGTTTGGCAGAGCGCCGTGCATCCCACCGTCCCACCGTCCCCGCGGCCCCGGTGAGCCCGCTGCTCCTGGAGAGGGTGCTCCGAGCCCGGAGCTGGCGTGTCCCTGGGCTCACCCTTGGGGTGGGTGAGGGCTGTGCTGCATCAGGGCAGWGATGGAAATGGTCTGGAGCATTCCTGTGTGGCTCTGGGGTCCCTCTTGTACCAGCACTCCTGCAGCATCCCCTGGAGCAGGGCTGGAGGTCGGGGAGCTGCTGGACGTGCAGGTGGGAGCAGGAGGGCCGGCTCACCGGGGAAGGAGCAGCATTTGCAGAGTGTGCTTGAAGACTTGAGCTGCCAAAGCTTGTAAAACCAGAACAACACAGGATTTTACAGGTTTAATGTGCCCCTCTCAGTTATTTCTGCTGATGCATTTTTGGTGAGCACAGCTCCCCAAAACACAGGGGAGGGTTTGGGTTCAGCTGCACACCAAGCACTGCTGCTGCTCCACTGTGGCTGTGCCACCTTGGCCCATTGCAGTGCCATATGCTGGCCTTGGAGGAGGCTTGTTGCTCCTGGTGGCCTCTGGTGGGTGACAGCCTGCTGTCACAGCCCTGGGGTGTTGGCACAGTGCTGTTCTGGGCTGTCTGGCCCATCTGGGTGCTGGATGAGAGAGCTGCAGGTGTGCTACCACAGCATCCACCCAGCACCATCGAGGTGGGTCAGCCCCTGGGAAGGCCCAGAAGGGCTGGAGGGAGGAGCCAGTTTAAGAGGAATCCTATTTTAAGAGGAAAAGAGGATTGCTTGCAAGCTGGGTGAGTGGTTTGGGGACAAATTATGGCACTCCTGGACAAATCTAGCAGAAGGCTGGCAATGATGTGTGTGTGCTGGGTGCCTGAGGGTAGAGAGGAGGGAATTGCACCTGGAGATGTGTCCCAGGAGGGATGAACAGTGTCACAGCCCAGGTCCAGTTTGAGGTCCACCTTCTCCTGCTTCAATGTGTCTCTCTGAGCATGTCCTTTATTAAAATAAAGCTCCAGCTTCWTCCCCTTTCTGCAATGGGTTGTGGGGTTAAAATCTGCCCTGCTTGATCTCTGTTCATCACTCACTTACTGACTGAGGGCTGCCCAGGTTTGTGGTGAGGGGAAATCTCTGCCCGGGGACAGACACAGAGTTTGTGGGTTGTTTTTTTTTTCCTCCTTTCCCTTTCTTTGCCAATTTGTTGGGGCACAAGTAGAAATGATGGACGCTCACTGAAGTGCAAATGGAAACAATGGGGAATTCTGTAGGGCCCTGCCAAACCCCATTCACAAAATGAAGGAATGCAAAGGCGCCTGTTGGAAGGACAAAAAAGGAGTTAGATGACAGATCACGCTTAGCACTTCTGTTTGTGAGGGCTCCAGTTACTGCACAACACAAAGGCCAGGGCCAGCACTGAGTGTTGTTACTTCACCCAGCAGCAAAATCAATCCCCAGACAGGGATGGGGAGCAGAGGAATGGGGTGCCAGGAAGGATCCCCRGCTGTGAGAGCTGCTGGGAGCTGTCTGGGAGGGTTGGAGCTGTATCAGATGGCATCTCCCAGGTGAGGAAGCAGGCTGTCACCAGCAGGAGCTCTGGGACAGCTTTGTGCAGTGAATCCACAGGTTCAGYTCCAATCAGAGCATGAGGAGCAGCAGTTTGGAACCCTTCAGCCTAAAGCCCTGAGAGAACAGGGTGTGAGGTGTCTGCAGGATTTCACCCTGGCCCTGCTGGTGCTTCATCCCCACCTCCTGTGCCCTGCAGGGCTCCATGGCCCTCCTGGAGGAGTCCTAAGAGGAGCCACAGTTGCCAGAGGAGCAAATATCCAACCTTTAGGGATCCAACTCTCCTGGATCCATAGGGTAAAGAAGATTTTTCTKCTAGAAAAATCCMCTAGACCAGGTTGATCCAAGCCCCATCCAYCCTGGCCTTGAACACTTCCAGGGAYGGAGATTTCATTCCCCCTTATTTAATATTAACATTTTGTAGATCACTCTGTTTTCTCAGTATTTTTTAATTACCTTAAGAATGGATTTATATTGGCCATATCTATTTGTCTGCTCAATCCCTTCCTTCAAAATATGGAGATTAAACACTGACAGTATTTCAGTTGTTTCAAAAACTCTGCCCTTACCACATTGGGGTTTGCAGCAGTGCCTGTGTACAAAATCTTTGCCTGGAGGTGTAAGCTAATACCTCATTTATGCTGCAGGAAAGGTCCTGTAAAGAACTAAGCAGGGTCAGGACAGGGACATCTCCACAGTTGTGTGTTTCCATTGCTCTTGCCAGAAACTGAGGGGGAGTGGAGAAATACCATCATTTCCAGAAGCCCCAAAAAGAGAGCAGAATTCTGCTCCACAGAGGAGGTTGCTGGTACAAAATGAGATTTCTACCCCAAAAAGCTGGAATGGAATCGATGCATGGTGCAATTTAAAGCCTCAGTTTATAGGTTGAGATTTGCTTCCTGTTGTCTGTCAAAACTGCTTGGGAGTCTTATAAAATATCACCTCCAGTCGTGTGCAAAGGATCTTACACCACACATACATTTTCTCCTTTTTAAGATATACTGTCTGATGTACAGCTAGAAATGCAGATTTGCTTTTCTTGAAAAGCAATTTTCAGCCTCCAGCTGGCTTTGTGGTCTTTTCAACAGGAAAGAAAATACACCTGAATGGAGAAAAGTGGTGGGGAATTGTTTTTCCACCTTGCAGTAATGTTTGCAATTTCAAAGCCATTTCCCCACCGTAAATGAGGGAGAAAACAAAATAAAAAATTAAATGCTGCTGTGGGCCCTTGAAACATTTCCTTCGGCTTCAACCCATCATCTAAGCAAACAAGATGTCAAAATCATTTGGACTTCTTCTTTTAAGGCAGGGCAAACCTTTTAATTTAAAGAAGCTGAAATTGGTCCAAACCAATTCCAGAAATAGTGGAGAATTAGTTGATCACAATTATTTTACAGGTTGCCTCAGCTTTGTCAGATTGGCACTTGCTTGCAAATAATTTGTGACCACATCTACCTTGAAGGCTGTTGTGTTGCTGCTGTCCTGAGTTCAGTGTAGGGCTTTATTCCAGCTCTTGTCTGGTTAGAAAGGAACAAGGGCAATAAAGGTTTTTGTGCCTCTCTGTCCCTCTCAGTTTTATTTTACCTTGGACTTTTGGCACTGGTCAATTCCCGTGGACTGATCCACAGGAGTTTGCCAAAAGCAGGCAAGTAAAATTAAGCTGCAGTCAGTATTTTCAGTTTGCTATAAAGGGAGTTCRTGTCTGCACTGGAAACTTTCAGGGCTCATGTGAGCTGACATCGTGTGTGCTATGGGGCGCTTCTTCACCCAGAGACTGCAGCGGTGGTTTGGGTTGGAAGGACCTAAAAGTTCATCCCATTCCACTCCCTGCCATGGCAGAGACRCCTTCCACTGTCCCAGGCTGCTGCAAGCCCCATCCAGCCTGGCCTTGGGYACTGCCAGGGATCCAGGGGCAGCCACAGCTTCTCTGGGCACCCTGTGCCAGGKCCTYCCCTCCCTCCCAGGGAACAATTCCTGCCCAATATCCAACCTAAATCTTTTCTTCTTCTCTTTAAAAACCATTCCTCTTTGTGCTGTCCCTCCATTCCCTTCTCCCAACTCCCCCTCYATCTCTCCTGGAGCCCCTTTAGGCACTGAAAAGTTCTCCAAGTTCTCTTTGCAGCCTTCTCTAGGCTGAACAGCCCCAAGAACCTCATTGTGGTACCCACAAACACCTTCAGTGGTACCTCTTGATAGAGTCTCAGTGGAAATGGCTGCTCATGGCAAGAAGCTGAGATAAAGGCAAGGTGGGTTTGATAGCTCTATATAAGGAGAAAAATCTTCTTTACTCTTGCTGCTGAAGCTGCTCGTGCAGCCCCGCCGCTGCCGAGCTGTAACGGAAAAAGAGCCTGCCTTAAAAATCTTGGGATAATTAACAGCCCCATCACTCACACGGCTGCCATTTGGAAGCTGCTTTTGCTTTTTCCATTAAGTTGGTAAATTTTGCCAAAGTGTTTTTCTTCAGCGTTTTGGCACCGAGCCCCGCTCTCAGCTCGTACGGTGTTGGCCGTGTGAGGGGTCCAGGAGCAGGGCTGGGGCCAGCTGGATCCCACACTGTGCATTCGTCTCCTTTACAGCCCGTCAGTGTCACTGGAACCAAATTACGTGCTGGATTTTCCCTGAAGATTTGTCCTCCTCTCTGTGTCAATCAGCAGGGAGCTGGGTTTGGGAAGGTACCCCTCAAAAAAAAAACCAAAGAACACCAGAAGTGCGGCTTCAGTTTGGTGTGCTTTGAGCAGCAGTGGTTGTACAAATCTGATCCTCACCAGAGCACAGAGAAAGCTGCTGGTGACCCCCTGCCCTGCCTCCCCCTGCTCTTATCAGGCAGTCGAGTTCAGGTGGTGACACCCAGTCAGCTCTTTGCTCCAAGAACACATGGGGTTGTGTCACATCTTCAAACTCTGTTGGTGATGAGCACAGAAATTCAAGTTGTCTTGTGAAGTGGATGTTGGCCACTCTCAGGCAAAAAAAAAAAAAAAAAAACCACTGTCAGAGGTGGCCATGAAGAATTTTCCTATTCTGTTTCCCTTCCTCCATCCCCTAAAGGAGCRGGGGCATCAGCTCTCCTTGCACTTGGCAGTGTTCTCAGCCTGACAGTTGTGTCCCAAAGGTTGAAGTGGCCAGAAAACAACCAAGTCTACCCATCTGGACATCTCTGGAGCACGGTGAGGGTTTCCTGGTTAGAACATGGCTGGCTGTAGGACATGGCAAAAGAACACCAGGTTATTCCAAACTGTTCTTTCATAAACCAAAGCAGTCCCAGAGCTCTCAAAGTGTGCAGCCCAGCGTGTCAGGGTGATGGAAACAGCAAAGGAGGACGTGGATTGCTTCAGCTCGTTTGTTTCCCAGTATTTTATCCCTTCAAACCTTAAAATATTAGTTAGTGGCTGGATTCCTGGATGGATTTTTACATTCAAGGCCAGGTTTCCCYGCTGGTGTAAATCACCGTGGCTTCCTTTGAGCTGTGGGAAAGGAGCTGCACCAGGTGAGGAWTGGCCCAGGGTAATACATTGTCTCAGAGGATGCTTTCTTGGGCTGAAACTGAGGCTTTATGGCAGGAGAAGAGTGGTCTGTAATCCTGTTTGATGTATGATTTGTGTGTCAGGTGTGGAGAGAGGAGCCAGCTGCACTTTGGCACGGCCTTGCACAGCCCAGTGCTCGCCCTGTCCAGGCTGAAGGGACAAAAACAACCTGTGCCTGTCCCACACTGCTGTCTCCTGCCTGAGGACTTGCTGCAGTTTACATTTCTGTCTGTCCCTCCAGCAGCCTTTGCTGATGAAGCTGTTAAATATCCTCTCTAGAAGATGAGGGAATTCAATCTTCAAACTTTCCACTGACAGCTTTAAGTGAGCCTAACCAAGGAGTTTCCTRTGTTCCTTGGTTGGCTACAAATCAAGGAAGCTGATGGGGGAAAGTGGGAGCTTTAGCTACCTTTATTTTACCTGAGCTGCTGTTTTCAATGGCACTTGAAGGCTTAAAGCTGAGCTAACAGAGAGGTTTGTCCAATTCCCTCTCAGGCGTGAAAGGGTCTGTGAGAGCACAGGGTTGGAATTCTCTGTGTCTCCAACTTTCTGAACTTTCCTGCCATCCCAGGCTCGTGAGAAGGTCCTCAGAGGCTCAGCACAGGGTGCTGAGGGGTCAGAGGCTGCCCCCTTCTTTGCATCTGGGTGTAAAATGAGGAATAGGTCCATGTAGGATTGTGTGTGTTTAGGATATTTTAAGCACATGGAGTAAAGCATTAGATCTCGAGATTTTCTCGGTGAGGTGACAGGGCTCTGTGTGTCAGCCCTTTTCCTGCACTCCTGGCAGGGCTTTGTGCCTCCCAGCTTTCCAGAATTTCTCCATCCCCTTTGCGTTTYTGGTGGTCTGTCCTGGCTGGGGTGGGCACCAAAGGGCAGCAGCAGTGAAGGCTCTGGTGACCCTGCCTCTCACAACACTGGGCTGGACCTTGTTTAAGTCTCCTTAAACCTTTCCACTGAGTTCAGTGGGCTTTTGATGACTTTAAAGCAGAAAAACAAGGTCTCAGTCTGAATCCACCTCCTGGAGTCATGCTGACGCTGTCACTGCCTTTGCTACACCTTGGGATCAAGGAGAAGCTTTAACAACGGGAACTGGTTATGTTTCTAATGTTATAAAATTCATTATTCTTTCCTTCTCTTCCAATTTTAGGGGATTCTGCTTTCTCTGGACTATATTGTGTTTTACCTGGTTCCTGGGATTCACACAGGGAAATTCTGAAGGTAAATTACATCTTTTTTCTTCCTCTCCTCTTTCAACAAAAGTAAAAGCCAAGTGCCTTGGTACCAGTGTAGGATTATAATTTAAAAATCAATTTGTGAGCCCAGTACACAGTTAGATGCATTTATTGCAGATGGTTGCAGTATTGATGATATAGATGATGCAATTAACAGCTGCCAGGTTTTGTCCAGGTGATTACATGCCCCACAGGATTTTCAGAGTCCCTCTGTCTGGTGGAACCGGTGGGAATGAAGGGTTTTGTGTCTAAAACATCAGTGACATCTACTTGCATTTTCCAGGACTTAACTGCTTTTAGAAAGAGCTCCTTGGGACGRGGGCTTTATGGAATTAAATGTCTCTGGCAGACAGAATTTTTCCTTGACTTTGGTGCACTCCASGCGTGCCCCTGCCAGCACAGGGGATGTTATGCCCACAGAAATAATGTGAGTTCTAAAAGTAAAACCAAATTTAAGGGAGGAAAATCCCACAGGGTTGGTTGATGATTGGCTACACCTGGTTCAGCCCCTGTGCTGTAAGGGAATATCCTATAGGGGAGTGACACCTTCTCCCTGTCCTTACACCCCTTCTCAGGCATCACCTCCCTGGTGCTGCTGGGAACCAATAGGCTGGGGTACAAAAATCAGTGACCCCACCAGAGGAGATGAAAAGCTCTAAAATCAACAAAAACAAACAAAAAAAAATAATCTTTTACAGTTGATAGTGGGTGATGAGCGTCTCTGCGATCAGTTTGTAAAGAAACCTTCTCTTCAAATAGCAGCACCTTTCCCACATGGATACTTTACACGGTGTTTGCTGGAGCWCAGCAGCTTCCCCTGCCATCAGCAGACAACACTAAGTGGACTAGCAGGCTCCAGGGCTCTCCTCTCAGTCTCCAAAACATGAAGGAAAAATAGAAATTTGGTCAATGCTCAGCTGTCAGCCAGCCCATGGAGCACTTTTTACAGGGGGGGGGAATAGATCCCTGCCATCAGCAATTTTGAAAAATGTAATATTTTCCAAATTCTGCCTCCATGCAAAGGAGGTGAACATCTGGCTGAATTACTTACTTAGTCAAGCAGTTTTCAGAACAAGTTTTATGTCAGCTCATAAAGAGGCAGAACAAATACAGTGTCTTGGCATCTCTCTTTTCAAGTAGATTATAATGTTCTGTTTAGATTCACCTCTATCCATCGTTTTACTCCTGTGTTAATTATGGGATGGTGTCATGTCTTTTGTTACCATCAGTCTAGAGCAAACTCTTTTAATTTCACTCTCATTGTGTTTACCTTGGTGTAGTCAATAACTCACCTCTGAGATATTTTCTCTGTGATAAAAGAGTTTTTTAAAACTTGCCTGGTTTCTACACAATGAGAGAGAAGATTCCCTTCTGGGTACCAGAAAACAAAAACTTCCCAGGCAGTAAAGGCTGTAAGGAAACACTGGTGACTTKAGGCTGTTATCACCTAAGATTTTCAAACATCAAATATAGAAGCAGCAAGAGCTTGTTCATAGGTCAGTGTGAGGGTGAAATTAAGCCAGTACCGGGGCATTTGAAAACATTCTAGCTGTTACTCTGAGGCTTAGGAGTCTTCCTGTAGGCTGGAAAAYCAGGGAACACGGAGGATGATCTTTCCATAAGTGTTACGAATCCAAAAGATTGTGAGGTGACTTCATTTGCTGTGCACTGACTGAGGATCTGAGCAGTAACTTCTGGAAAGGCTGTGCTTATYCAACCCAGTTTTAGCTGTGGGCATCACTTGTTGGCTGGTGCAATCTGGGAAGCTGCAAGTTATTTCTCTGCTGCCTTTTGGCTTCTTTTCCTCATACAGCTTTTTGTGTAAAAAGGAGAAAGAGGGAGGGAAAGAAAGAGATGGGAAGGAGAACAATAAAATATTTCATCCCCTCTTTCAGAGGTGATCATGTGGTTGTTCAGCAAGCTCTGTGCATCTCCCTTCATGCTCAAAGTCTGACAGAAGAGGTTTTTCCCAGTTGCTCAAATGTTGTTACAGGAATGTTGTTACTAGCTCTGAGGCACCTGGGACAAGGCAGCTCTTAAGTGAATGTTCTTTTTAAATAATGTGTTTTGATGGAAAAATCCGCAGAGGAAAAAATCTGAAAGGGAAAAAATGCTCTGCTCAACTTGGAGCTGCTTCAGGAAGTCAGAATTACCTTGCATTTTACGTTGGCTGATGACATGCTGTATTCTGGGAGATGTGCCCCACCAGCCCAGGGTGGACAGGGGATGGGATGGACAGGGGATGGGATGGAGAGGGGATGGGATGGACAGGGGATGGGGTGGACAGGAGATGGGGTGGACAGGAGATGGGCTGGGTGCACAGGAGTCCTGAGCTCTGGGTCTGGACCTGCTGCTGGAAAGTCCACATACGTGTCCTGCGTGATTTTTGCGTAGGCATCCAGAGCTTGGCTCCACCTTAGTGGGTYTTGAGGGAGGGGAGTGTTTGGGTTGTGCTTTTTTTCCTTAAGCRCTCCTGGATTCAGTTGCTAACGAGGCGCTTGGATTGGGATTGCAAACAGCAGCAGCATCCCCTGAGCAGGGAAACATCCTCTGGTCTTTGCAGAGCAGCTCCTGAATAAATAACTCCTGGAGTGTGCAGTATCTCTAGCAGAGACAACCCCTGTCTGTCTCTGAGGGAGAACCTAAAAATACACGTAGAAATTGGAAGCTGGAGTCTAGCTCCTCGTTTAAGTGGTAAATTTATTTCCTCAGGGATAAATCCTGATGCTTTTGAAGTCTGTGGCAAAGGTCCCACTTGACTCCACTGAAGCCAGGCTTTGGCCTTTGCTGTTTCATGGGCTCTGGAGGTTATCCAGGATGAAGACACTGCCATGATTCCTGTGTTCAGTGCAGAGAGGGGAAGGCTGTGCTGGGAGACAGCTCTGCTGGACAATATGGAATAAAAACAGTGGGGGACCAAAGGTTTCAGAGCATGGGAGAAGTGCTGTCATTAACACTTGCACAGACTGTGCAGTAAATTACCCCTCTGCACAGAGAGGGAAAATTTCCATCTTTTTCTACATCTGACGCACCTTCTCCAGGGTAGTGTCTGCTAGAAAATGAGTCAAGCTGCCTTAAAAAAAAAGGGAGATGGGAATAAAGCTAAACTCAGACAAAGTAAATATTGATTGACTCGTTCTTACGTACAAAAATGGCCAAGGTTTTTGCCAAAGTCAAGGAACAGAGGTTTTCTCATCATTCTCCTCSCTTCCTGGCCAGCAGCATTACAGGTCTCAGACTGCTTGAGCCTACAACCCTTCTGGCCAACACCARGGCTCTCTGTAAGTGCCAGTTCTCCAAATACTGTGCTCTGTGCTGARCATTTGATAGTTGAGGGTGAAAATGGCCAAATTCCAAGGCCCCTTTATAGAAGGAGGTACTTTTTCCTTTGGACACCTCCAGTTTACTTTTCCTTTTAAACTAGGAAAGCTGCAATCCCATGGTGTTAGCCATGATGGGCACCAYCACCTTTCTGAGTGTTAAATTCTTGCCTTGTGACATCTGCCTCTGGGTTATACAGCCCAGACTGGCTCCCAAAGAGCACTGAAATGGGAGAGCTGCTGGTCAGGGAGTGATGGGCAGGAAGAGGGGAGGAAGTGCAGCTATCCTGGCTCACTGTCAGCAGTGGTGGTGCCGTGGGAGTCACAATCACCTTCACAGGGTAATTCGGGTTTGGAAAACCCTTACAGTCACCAAGTCCAGCTTGGGAGCAGAGCCTGACCCCCACCTGGCTGCACCCTTCTGTCAGGGATTTGTAGAGAGTGAGAAGTTCTCCCCTGATCCTCCTTTTCTCCAGGATGAGCTCCTTCAGCTGCTCAGCACAGGATCTGTTTCAGGTCTGGGCACATTCACCTTTGCAGCTTTGCTCACGTAGACSTCGGCATCTTCTCCAGTTCAGTAATTCAGCCGAGGCTGCTGCCAGCTGGCCCCAGTCTGTGTTGCTGTTGCCTGCTAATCTGAGCTGTGAGTGACTCCTGATAGACCTCRGGGGCAGAAAGCAGGAGATTCTGCTTGTCTGCCCAATGCAGACTCCTCCTGGGGTTGGGGGATGGAAAAAGATCCCTCTGAACATCAGTCCCTCTGCTCCTGTCCTGAGCAAGGCACCTGCTCAGGGGCAGCCACAACCAATTCCTCAGCTCTTCACAAACCACGTCTGGTTCCAACCTATTAAAATAATTTAATGCTGTAAGATGATCTGCTGGGGGAAAAAAACGCACTGCTGTTGAGAACCTTGAGCAGTTCACTGAAATCTAGGTGCAATTTTTTCATGCTGGGAGGCACCTTCGCTTCCCTAAACTCTCCAAAGATCAAAAGCTGCTCCTTGCTAACTTGGAGAGAGACAGATGCAAGGCTTTTGCTCCCTTTGGAAGTTCTGTTACTCGCCCTCTGGGGATGTAAAATGTTGCAATCTCAGCTCAATCTGTTGCTCAAATTCCTTTCCAGCTATGTGGTCAGTACTCAGAATTAAACCCCAGGAAGTGGACTGGTGGTACGCAGTGGGAAATTTCCTTGTAGTGAGGTCAGCTCCCTCCAGAACATTGAGCTGCTCCCTGGTGGGACAGGAGAACTCACCAGAAGCACCACGGAGCTGAAGCATTTTGGCAATTGCTGATAATCACTYTGAGCGTGCACTTGCTCCTCACACAATGTGAGAAGAGCTGTGAGTTCTCCATGCTGGTTATTTGAATGTTTATTTGAGAGGATGGGATTATATACGTGAGTTGGGATTTCCTGCACCCTTTTGCCTTTATGGATGGATTGGTTTGACTCCCCTCCACACCCATCCAGGCTGCCCAGCCCCTCACGCAACCTTTGTGCTTCCCTTCCAGATGTGGATGTTCTTCAAAGACTGGGCCTGTCAGGGAAAAGGCCATCGAGCGGATGGTCCTCCTCGCGCGCAGTTCCTCAAGGAGTCATTCCTTTCAAATCAGGGGTCATCTTCACCCAGCGGGCCCGCGTGGAAGCCCCGCTCAGCGCCCTCCTCCCCGCGGGCTCCAGCTCCAACCTGCTCCTGGTGCTGAGCCTCTGCTCCCACCGCATCAACAGCGCCTTCCTCTTTGCCGTCAAGAGCAAAAAGAAAAAACTGCAGCTGGGGGTCCAGTTCGTGCCCGGCAAGATCATCGTGTACGTGGGCCACAAGCGCTCTGTATATTTTGATTACAACGTCCACGATGGCCAGTGGCACAATATGGCCATCAACATTCGTGGCCAGACAGTCACTTTATTTACTTCTTGTGGGAAGCGCAGAGTACATGCGGATTTGCATTTTAAAAAGGACGAGGTGTTGGAYCCGCACGGGTCGTTCCTCTTGGGGAAGATGAGCCAGCACTCGGTGCAGTTTGAAGGAGCCATCTGCCAGTTTGATATTTATCCTTCCGCCAAGGCAGCTCATCATTACTGTAAATACCTGAAAAAACAGTGCAGGCAAGCAGACACCTAYCGGCCAACCCTGCCCCCGCTCATCCCMCTCCTGCCCAGGGATCCCAGCGCCWCCCCCAGCACCCCACAGCRTGCGGASCCCTCGCTGCAGGGTCTGAGAAACCTGACCACCGCTGCCCCATCCTTGGAGTTTGGCAGGGTCACTGCACCCCTCAAGGTGAGGGGTCCTGGTGCCACAACCCCCAGTTTGCTGTCAACCCCACCACCACCGCTGAGACTGACCACCAAGGCCACCAAGGTGACGGTGACCCCACGTGTTCCGGCCAGCCCCGAATCCCCGGCGCCCACCCGCCCGCTCCCTCGGGGCACGGCGCCCACCGTCCGTGTGTCYCGGCCCACGCCCAGCACACGCAGAGAGAAAACTCCCATGCCCACCGCCAGAAAGGCCCCATCAACGAGCCAGAGCCTGGCCACGGCCAGCAGCAAGGTGTCCAAGCCAGAGACCAAAAAGATCAACCAAAAACCAACAACTGAGCCCCCCGCAGCCCCCGSTACTGTAAAGCCAGCGAGGAGAGTGGCTGATAACACAACGAGCAGTGTCCACCTTGTCACCCTAAAGCAGACCCCGCAGAGCCCCAGCCGTGGGCCCGCTCCAAAGAAGCACGTGCTGTCCCCAACCAGGAGAGTGGACCCCACTATCGTCCCTCTGGTGTACACCAAGCCATCCCCAGGGTCTGCCCGGCCCGGCTCCAGAGCCAGGGCACAGCCCTTCAACCTCACCACCCCGGCTGCCACGGATGGCTATCAGATCTTTGACCCCCTGGGACCCACCCCGTTTCCGTTTTTGCTGGGATATCCAGGAGTGAAGGGAGACAGAGGACCTCAGGTATGTTCAGACTCTTGATGTTGGCTATTCCCAGTCACAGCTCGGCTCGAGGGCTGGCAGACCACAGCCTCCAAGGGTTTCTGTGAAGCTTATCCAAGTGTGGCAGCCAAGCACTGCTGCATTCCTGACCATCACAGTTTCAGCATAAATCCCGAGTGTTCAGTGAGGGTGGGTGCCCCTTAAACGTTTGTGGTTAAAGTTGATGCTTAATGTTAGATTTTTTAAAAAGGGGGGGGAAAGAGAAATCCCACTTTCCTTCAGATTGCTGGTTGAAATTTTAATAGCCAGGTTAAGGCTCTGTTCTGTACCCKTGGCTTATCTCAGGTCATCTTCCACAGATGCCTTAAAAACATGCCTCAAGTTAACTATTTCTTGACACTGGTTATTAATTTGGTTTGTATCTGACATTCGAAATCCAGAAAAGTGCCCTGTTTCAGCAAATGTGAGTGCAGAGATGTCTTCAGGATTTATTTTTTTAAATGAACTCTCCTCTGTTTTTATGGTGTAAGTTTTGCTTGGGTGTTTTGTTTTATTTTTTATTTCTYATAGCCTGCACTTAAAACATGCAAAAAGTTTCCTTTATAAATTTAACTACTGCATTCCACATAAAATAACCCCTCTCAGGTTGTATATCTTGGCCATTGTAAAAGYATACACACATTTTGTAATGCTAAAAGCACTCAGGCCCCACTAATTATCTGCTGGCTGTTGTTTTCTTTCAAATTCAAGAATGCAAACCTGATCTTTAAACTGGCCAACTTTTAGGGGGATTTGGTGTTCCAGCCCCAGTTGTCAATAGGAGAGAGGGGCTGTACATGTAAAATAAGTTTCTCCCAGATGGAGCCTTTGGTTGCCAAGATCCAGCCTAGAGTGAATTTTTACAGCTGACTGCTTAAAATAGTGGAAGGAGGGTTTACAATGGAAATGTTGAGGCTGGCGTAARGAGCACGATCGCCAGCGCTTGTGTCTGCAGAGCTGCTCCTTGCTGCAAGTACCACCTAAAATGGAATGGTTGGGTCTCCCCAGGTCCTCAATGGCAGCTCAGCAGTTTGTGTCTCCTGTCCCATCTCAGAGCTGGGTGGTGGTTTCTGTCCTTGTGTTTTGTCTGTGGAGCCACCCAGAGCTGTGTTTGTTGGTTCCTGCCCTGGGAGAGGTGAAGGTGCTGCCTGGGCAGGGGGATGARCGTGGGCTGCAGGCACCCATCCCTCATGGGGTCATGGTGCTTGTTTTGCTAAATCCCTGAGTAGACAGAACAAGCTCCAGCAGTTTGGTCTTTGGGCAGATTTCTGTGCTTTGTGGAGAGTTCCAGGCGTATTTCCAGGAGGAGAAATTCAGCAGTTGTGAATTTCCCTCAAAACATCACTCAGCTGTAAGGGGTGAATCTGGGTGGTTGCTCCAAGCCCACCAAAATCTTGACCTCTGCCACCTTCTTGCCCTTCAAGTGTCATGAGGGTGACCAAGCTCTAAGYCCCTACAATGCAAAGAGCTTATTATTGAACTGGAGTGGAAAATCTCTCTCAGGCTTGTGAATCATAGCAAAGAAATGGATTCAGGCTGTGGAGGGCTGAGGGAAGAGATGGCAGGGATTTTCCATCCTGTCTGAGAACAACTGGAGTCCTGAACTGAGGGAAAGGGGAACTTTCTGAGGCTCTGTCTGGCCTTATCCTCTTTGCCTGCTGGAAACAAAATCAGGGCTTGGGGAGGGAAAGGTTGTGGCTTGGCTGGGGCTGRCTGCCACACGGTGCTCGATAGCTCCTGTGACTCACTCCAAGATCTCTGCACCACGCTTCCCTGGATGTCTCTGACGTGGGAAGGGAAAAAAAAGAGGAGAAAAGACCGGAATGGGGATGACATGTTGAGAAATGAAGGCGGCACTTCCGTGGCCAGACGAGCGTGTTTGAGAGCGAGTGCTGATAAATGTTCTCTGCCTGAGTAATTACCTGGCGCCGTCCTCGCGGCGTTGGTGATGAGGTCAGTGATATCCCAGCCCGGCTCTCGGCCTGGCCAGGGCAGGCTGTGGGCTGGGAATGTCATCCCCTGTCTGGCACACRGAAGGAAGGACGAGGTGATTAATTAGTTTGCCCAGTTGTTGTCTGATTCAAGGTCTCTTCAAGAGGATTGTCACCGTGGGTATGGAGGGGCGCATGCGGGAG
This sequence comes from Malurus melanocephalus, assembly GCF_030028575.1. NCBI lineage: Eukaryota > Metazoa > Chordata > Aves > Passeriformes > Maluridae > Malurus > Malurus melanocephalus. Next base: position 176,792 of record NW_026623462.1, read on the forward strand.
CTGTTTTCTGCCTGTTGAGCGAGGGTTGGGGCCACCTTCTGGGCAGACTGGTGGCCACAGAACCTTTCCATGTAGAGAGAAGGGTCCATTCTTCATCCTGATCACCCCAAAGCCAGGATGGGAATGGCAGACACGGTGCGAGGCAGTGATCACTCAATCCCTGTCATCTCTGCAGTTTGTGAATTCTGCTAAAATAACCAATGGGATAATCTTATCTGTGCAGAAAGGCCCCATCCAACAATAGAGGGAGAAGTTCAATGGTTAGAGGAGTGTGAGCAAAGGACTAAAAGGATGTATTTACTTAGGAATAAAAATCAGCACCATCCATGTATTAATCTGTCCGTGGGACCACCAGGATGCTGTGCAAAAGGAAACGGAGACGCTGCAACCCACATGCAACTCAGGGCAGAGCATTAATGCTTCAGGAATGTTGGGTTTGCTGAGCAGCTAGAGGAGGGAGGGCAATATGTTCTTAAAAAAGAAAAACTTCTTGGGAACAATTAATAACCACAAGCATTTGGGATCGCAGCTTTATGGGTTTTTTTGAAGGGGGGAAATAACAAAAGGAACACCCAGACATCGTGCGAAGTCAGAAACACGGCTCTGACTCAGCAGCTGTCAAAGGTCCCTCTGAATCATCCCCACTACCCAAAGCACCTCTGCCAGCCTTGCTCCAGAGCTCCAGGCCCTGCAGCGTGACCCCAGMACATGACCTGGACCCCTCCAAAAAAGAAAAATGCACCCTGAAAAATAGTGTTTTGTTGCAAGCGTGTCAAGCCCTTCAACCCTCGTAAGGCTGTGATGTGACGGGTGTTTGACTCCTCCGGTGGATGGGGTGTTATTTGTTTGACTCCTCCAGTGGATGGGGTGTTATTTGTTTGACTCCCCCAGTTGATGGGGTTTTATTTGTTTGACTCCCCCAGTAGTGGGGTGTTATTTGTTTGACTCCCCCAGTGGATGGGGTGTTATTTGTTTGACTCCTCCAGTGGATGGGGCGTTATTTGTTTGTCTAGACCAGTAGCAGGTTTGACAGGGAGATTTTGGGGGGCTGCTGCAGCCTCTGCTGTGCCCACCAGCACCACCTGCCAGATGAATCTGCAGCAAACCTCTTGCCGTGGCATGGCTGGGGTCCAGCACAGCACACCCCAAGTCAGACCTTTCTCCTCCTGCAATTCCATGGCTTTTTGGCCCCTACAAGAACACTGTATTATTGACTCCTGACAAGCCTGAGGGTTATTTTTAGAGCAAGAAAACCATCCCTGATGCTGGATGTGCAGAGGAGCAGACTGACTTTGCTGAGTAACCTACAAGGGASTGTGCTTCAAGGACACCCCGAGTATCCCAATGGGAGGACAAGGGGGCCAGCAGCCCCCAGTTCCATCCCCATGGCCAGGAGCCCCAGGATGGAGGCAGAGGTGGTGCCTGGCAGGCTGCTCCCTCTCCCTCCCCCTCTCCCTGTCTCCCTCTCTCCAAGGCACATGTGTTTCCGAGCGCGTCCCCAGTCTAGACTGCTCCAGCTGCCATCCCTCCGCACGAGCAGTTTGTCTTGGAGCCCGGCTCCTTCCCCAAAGAAGCAATCCCAGCCAATTCAATCAGTGGGCAGGGAAGAGAGGTGGCTGGAAACGCCAATAAAATGTATGAAGTGCCTATTTCCAGTCTTCCTCTCACCAGAAAAGGCTGTTCAAGCTGCCAGCCCGTGATAAATTAAGGAACACACAACGTGTTTGAATATCTCCTAATGAATGAGTCATATTCATAATAAAAAAAAAAAAAARKGAGACTGCACGCTTTGTATAATKCATGGGAAAAGTTTTATTCTTGCTCATGCAATTGGATCAGATTTTTTTTGTGATATAACCGGAAATATCCCTGAAGGGAAATCTTGCAGGCAAATGACCAAGTGTCAGAGAGGTCTATTTGTGTAAAATAAAGTTAATTTTGAGGAGAGGTAGGTGAAAGTGTGTTTGAGATAAATGTGCTGCACAGGATCTAGGATTTTACAAATATATACAAGTATTTTTATAAATTTTAAAAATAGAAAGTGAGTGGTAGAGTAGGTGATCCCTCTGTTTCTTCCCAGCCTTTCAGGCTGCCTTCCAAAGTCTGGGATTGCTCCAGCATCTGAAGCGCCCCATGCAGGGAAATGTCTCGATAGAAAAGTTGCCTTCATCAACTGGAATTCTCCTATTTTGCTGTGTGTTGTGCTCGCCCCTCTGTGAGGAGCCCAGTTGTGCACAAGGACCTTTGTGTGATAGGTGCTGCACAGCCCCAGAGCAAACATCTGCGCCTGGCGCGGAAATCGTGTTACAAGGCTGGCTCTCCACCAGCAGCTCAGCTCCTGCCAGAATTATGAGGGCTTTTTGTTTTCAGACTGGTTGAAACCCAGACATGTCCAAATTTTAATATGATAAGCCTGCCTTGGAGAAGAARGTAACCAAAGTGTTGGGGTTTTTTTCCCCACTAAAATTACAGCTTTGTTTAAGGCAGTTCTGGAAGCTGTGCAGATCCTGGCGAGGTTGGGGAGGTGAGGAGGGGTTGTCAGTCTGCTGAAGGTGAGGGTCTTCTCCTCCTCCTGAGTTGGGAATTTTTATTTCCAGTGCTGTTCCTATAGCTGCCCAATCCTTCCTTGCTGATGCTTTCCAGACATGCAAGGCTGAAGGGTGGATTTGTGGCAGGSGCCTTTTTTCATGTAGGAATATTTCTTTTCTTTTTGAAAGGAAACAATTCAGGTCCTTTATCTGCAGGGGTCATGTCACTCACTACTCAAAACCTGGTGCCAGTGTGAGCAGAAGCTTTTGATGTGTTTTGTGAACTCCCTTTTAAGTTGGCTTTTACCACGGGCATAGCACCTGAGAAAGAAGAATAATGTCTCTCCTCTCAGTCCTTGCAGCCTTTTGCACTTCTGAAACAGATTTTCTGGGACACAGGAGAACTGTGGGGCAGAAATACACTGGGAAAACCCTAAAGTAAACGTGTCTRTCTGTCAGTGTGCACTGGAATATGAGCTTGATAATATTCCTGGGAAATCTTTCTTTGCTTCCAGGGAAAACGATTACAGGAATCCTTTGCAACCTGACCAAATTGATTCAGGAGCCATTTCCCAATTCCCAACTCGGCGTGCTTTCATTCAAACCTTCCACACAGCAGGTTTGGCCTTGCTGAGATTGGGGTTTGGAAGGCACCTTGCTCCCTGCAGCGCTGCTGTGGGCAGAGGAAGCAGCACGAGGGGGCTCACGGTGTGGGAGAGGCAGAGATATAAATTAGCAAAAGGAAACGGTGAGATTTCCCTTATCCTCAGGGTCCGATGTATTTCCCTTTCAGACAACTTAGCTTAATTTTCCATTTGCAATTTGAAGCTCGGAGAGCTAAGATGATAAAAAAAAAAAAGTCCCTTTTGCGCCAGAAAGTTTCCCAGCAGCAGCTTAGAACAAATCCTATAATCATTCACTGGGATCGGCAGTCGTTGCTAATGCTACCGTGGGAAACTGAGAAGGGTTAAACTTCCTTGTGGCTGCCGTGGGCTGCTTCAGGAACTGTTGAGGCTGGTTAACAGCTCAGCTGTTTGGCTTGAGAAGAGAGGGAGAGTATCTGTGCTGCTGCTGAGTCCCTCCTTGATCTCTGATCTCKCCTGGTGTGATAACGGGGTGTGTGWGCTCTGCCATCAGCGTGCACMAGGACGGGCAAGGGGCCAGACAGGCAGGAGCTGCGGTGCCAGGAGCAGGAGCTCAGCACGCTGGGAGGGCAAGGGCATGGCACTGATGGCTCTGTCCCGCTGCCAGCAGCAGGAAACCTTCCTGCCCTCGGAGAAATCCCCATGGAGTGCACTAAAGTGTGCAAAGGAGATGTCTCTGTGTGCTCTGAGTTGGGSTGAGGGTGGAGGTGYCTCTGCTGATGGCAGGGGCTGYCAGAATGTCACTGATGGACATCTCCTGCTCTCCCCACGGAGCCCTGTGCCTGCAGTGGGGCTCCATCCATCATCTGTGAGCAGCTGGGCCCTGCTCCAGGCCAGTTCTCTCTGGCTGCCTCTCCGGATGCGCCTTTTCCTCAAGCACATTTCAGCACTGCTCTCCCCAGGCACAGCTCGCTGTGGGACCGGGGGCTCTGGTCCCAGAGCATGGGCTGGGGGACACAGAGACACAAACGAGTCCCTAAGAGGGCACTGCCCCTGTCCCCTGCTGCCAAGGAGCCGTGTGACAAACACAAAGTGGCCTCACAGTGTGTCACATCTCACCAGTGCCACTGTCATCCCCTGCCCCAGTCCTCTTCCACCYTGACTGATTACAAATTTAGCAGTGGTCCCATTATCATCTCATGGAGTTATTGCAGTGGCTGCCACCTTTTAGCCATTCATCCCACAGCCACTTCACCCCCTCACTCCTCAAGAAAGAAAAAAATAAGTCTGAAGGGATGACAAACCAGAGCAAAGTGGCAGGGACTCCTGAATTATGACCTCTGTGCTGTTCCAGCTAGAAGCCTTTCCCTCAACTCCATATTCCCACTCCAGTTAAAGCCAGCATTAACTCTCTCCTTATTTTTGTGTTAGCTTCAGTCTGTTCTGAGCAGCCCACATTTTTGGAGAAGGTTTTTGCTCAAGWGGCCAAGTACAATCACAGCTGCTGTTAGCAGGAAAGTGGAAAAGGTCACCTCAATTCTGGTACACAGGGAACGCCATGCTCAGACAGTTGCATCTCCTCTTTTACTTCCTCTAAGGGCAAATGGGGATGGCTTTTGATGGAGAAGAGGTTGAGAACTTGGATTAATCTCTGGTAAACTCCATTAACTCTTGCTGCAASTGGATTCGTGGTTTGATACTTGCCATCCCCACTAAAAGGGCAGGGGGATATTTTTAATAAAATCTTGGATTSTGGAGCACAATTATACACGAGGCTTAAAAAAAGCCCTACAATTACGTGTCTATTTGCACAGCTGTATAATTGCATTATGCACGGGGCCCTGAGCTGGCACAATGGCAGGTTAAAACACTGGGATATTGCTAAAATGAGGGTCAGCTGTATCAATGAGGGTTGTTAATACAACGACCAGTAATACTGTGTCAGGCAGCAAAGAGCAGCTGGCAGAGGGGTCAGATGAAGTGTCCCAGGCTATAGAGACTGGACATCCCCAGGGCAGGCRGGGCTGGGCAGTGGCAGTGAGTGATAAGGTGACAGAAGTCCATCCCAGTGTGTTTCAGAATGGGGCATTCACTGTTCTGTGCTGTGCAGGCTCTTACACTTTAAAACAAACCTTTTCTTGTTGTCTTTGCAGGTATAAAAACGTATGATTTATTTGTTGTCCTGATAAATTAGTAGCACAGAGGACACTGGGCTTTGCTTATGCCTTCCCTGATTTTTTTCTACTGCACCAAGTTTAAAACTCATCACTTTTATACAACTTAATGTGTTCTTTATGTGTGGGAGGTTGGTAATACCAGGGGAGTGTTCATCCATGAGTTACCTACATGGTTCAGGCAACCTTTCTCTTTCCTAAAATCCTTTCCTRGGCCTGAGATTTAGGATAGGGAAGCCCAGGGTTGATTTTTTTGTTACCAAATCATGCTCTTGATGCCTCCTGAGAGCTGCACTAGAGGTCACGAGCTCTTCACTGGTGCTCAGAGGCAGGGCCAGCCTGGCAGTGGGCTCTGCTCAGGGAGGAGACCCCACAAGGATGACCCAGAGGGAATGGGGCTGTGGGGCTCATCCTGTACCTGCCCCACACTCTGCACCTTCATCCCTGTGSGATGTTATCCCTGGGTCCTGCTCTGCCTCCCAACTGAGCCAGAAAGCTCAGGCTGCCTTCCAAACATCCTTCACTCGGCTGCTCTGGGTGTCTCTGCCCACTGAATGCAGTGGAAAGTTGTCTTTTGTAGCAAGCTACCAGAATATAAATCCTCTGGGAGACGCTTGAATTAACAGTTATTCTTGTCAGACATGTTTGGCTTGGGGGAAAAGAAGTTTTGAGGAGTTATTAGGAGTTGCAGATGGCTCTCCAGAAATCTGAATTCTCCAGCCCATTAAAAAAAAAAAGAATAAATAGACAATTTAATTCAAATGAGTTCAAACCTCATTTGTTAGGTATTTTTTTCTAACCTGTTTCAGATCAGTGCACAGCTGGGCTCTTGATATCTCCAYTTTGTTCCTACCCTCTTCCAAGAGCCCCCACTCCTCTGACGTGTGTGTCTCTGCCTTTCCTTTGCCACGGAACTGTATTTAAGCATGTCCAACATTGACACCAATTTTATTGCATTTTATAACCTGCTGCTCTAAAATATGAAGTGCTGGGGTACGATTATGTTGTAACTCGTGGAGAAGCCTACAACAGCAAGAGCTGCACGTGTGCAGCTGATGCAGATCAGAGCACACAATGTGCTTCCCCTGCCAAGGTGCTAACATGGAGCAGGAAAATTCCAAGCTCAGAAATCWRTTGTGTTACCCCTGTGGTACAGCACKGGWCCAGGAGAGGGGAAGMCTGAGGCTCAGCTGGGATCCTGGGAATGCAGGCTGCAGYRGGAAGATGGGGATGCTCTGTCTCCCCTCCATGGAAATACGTGCTCCTGCAGATGTTTTTGTGCGTGGCTTTTTATCCCCTTATAGGAACARYGTAACTGGAAGGGAAATTTTGGCTGTGGTGCTGTAATTGGCCCTTYTCCCCATGATTGTGCTATTGGTCTCTATGAAGCACTGTCAGGAGCACCATCCTGTTACAGAACCATCACTAATTCCTATTTTTGTTTCTCTAGGGCCCACCAGGTCTGCCGGGCTTACCAGGACCCCCTGGCAAGAGAGGTTCTCGAGTAAGTGCTTTAAAAACTTCTATCCATTTGTATTTGAATCTGCCTGTCCTGTTGTTCCAAGGGCTGCTGCAGTTCCTGTGGCTGACTAATGATTGCTTCAGGCCCCTCTCTGCTGGGATCTGGCCTCCCTCTTTCTCRTTCCCTGTTGGAGGTTTTCAGGAGGCCACACTGGTGATTTGCAGCCTCCCTGAGCTAAGGTTTGGCATCGGCAAAGGCTGGGGATGGATGTTTCCAAATGGCTGTCAGAAGAATGAGCTCTGTCTGTCTCATTTTGTTTCCAGTATCTGCTCCTTCTTGCAAAAACCCAGTGCTGAATATTAGCTTTGGCTGCTTTTTGTACTCCCAGMTTCACAAATTGTTTCGTTTGAGGTCCTTCATTAGCAGAACCACGGTCCAGGACCAAAGACTCAACACCCACAGAGATGAGTCCTTTTGTTCCACAGCCTGAGCGCTGCTCTCTGACTCCTTTTCAAGCTCTAAAGCAGAACATCTTATCTGTTCCACMAGAGCCACGGCGAATTCCTGAATTTCTTCCTCCCCAAACGAAATTGTGGCGCAGATCTTTGAACGTGGAGCGCTGTGCTGGGGAAACATCTGGAGCTGAGGCTCCAGCTCGCTGTGAGAAAAGCCTCCTGCGCTGGCCAGGCTCCCCCAGGGCTGGGCACAGTGCCTGACCTGGACACGGGGAAGGGCTGGCACTGCTCCCCTGTGGCACAGGGCTSAGTTCCTGGGAGCCTGTGCTGTCCCCAGGGTGGGAGAGCTCTTTGCCRAGCTCTGGGCTGGTGTGGCTGTGAACCCAAAGGTGCTGGAGGAAGGGAATGTTTGGATCTGTGATCCAGGCCCGTCCTGGCCTGGCAGCAGAGGGAGATTTCCTCACACATTCTTGGCTAAAGCTCAGCCCCGTGTAATGCCTTTAAAGAACGAGMGAGAGGCTGAGGGCTGGGAGGCTCGGCATTCCCCCAGGACACTTGTTACACTGCTGTGAGATCTAGCAATGACCAGCAAAAATAAACTCACCTCCTTTCTCCAGCAGCAAAACCCAGYAGGTCTGCAGGACCCCTGGAGCCTGGGCCTGTGTGAACAGCCCTGAAAGCTGATTTGGRCTGAGTGAGTGGGGTCAGGCAGCACCAGGATCATGTTTATAGATGGGACAATCTGTTCCACGCTAGGGAGGTTATTTAGTGAAGCATCAGCCATGGTATCTTCTGTCACAAGTGCCCAAGAAGCTCCCACAGCAGCAGATTGCCCAGAGTTTGCATTTCTTGGCACTCCCATGGAAGCTGGAAGGTGGTTCCTGCCCCAGCTCACTGCTCACGAGGGTGTTTGGTGTTAATTCTGGCAATCCTGTGCTTTGCAAACTCAACTCCAGGTCTGGAGCCCCCAGCTGCATCCCCTKCCTGCTGTGTGAGTGACCAAATTTCAGCTCTACATCCCAACTCCACTTGAGCTTTCTCTGAAAGAAATAGCACCGTGGAAGCTGTKCCATAATTGTCTGTGCTATTCCCCAGCTGGGGCAGGCTCCATCCTATATTTAAGATGATCCTCTGAAAGACAATAAGCAACAGAGGGTTTCTGAGCTCAGTCCCTGCCAGAGGTGCTGAGAATTGATCCAGGAAAGAGTTCCCAGTTAGGAAGTGCTCAGCACAGCTGAGCCTGGCTTGGCTCGGACCTCTGCAGAGAGGYTGTGCTAATTTTGGGAAGGGGCAGAAGGGTCACTCTGTGAATGTCTGGCCTGGAGCACTGGAGACAGAACTGCTCTGTGCCTGAATGGTTTTGACTTTGGGATGTGTTTCTCCTAGGATTTTTTTTCTTGTGTCTCTTTGGGGTTTAGGGATTTAATTGAAAAGAGGAGCTGCCAGGAACTAAGAGAGGCTTMGGGGAATTTTTGCATCTTTTGTTTTTGTTGTGCTTGAGACACTTAAAAATAAACGTGCAGCACTGCAGGGTTCATGTCCTACCTCTCCTAACCTGATCCTCCAAGGAAGCAGCTGCAGAGCTCTTGCACCAGCCCATGGAGAAGCCATGAGGTGTTCCATCAGGCTCCAGCCCAACTCTGGAGCTCCAGAGGGGAGGTGAACATTGCAGGAAATTTTGCAGTGCTGCATCAAGGGGAAAGGACCTTGAAGCTCATTTTGTTCCAACCTGACACCGTGGGCAGGGAACCTTCCCCAGACCAGGCTGCTCCAAGCCCTGTCCAGCCTGGCCTTGGTTGTTTGCTCGGCCCCCAGGACAGCAAGAAAAGAGCAATGATCAAACTTTGTAAAAAACTTAAATGATTCAGGAAATCAGATCCTGCTGGAAGTCACTCCTCCAACAGGTGAGCAAACCCAGGTACAAGGAGTGTTTTATTCTTGTCCACACAACAGGTCAGAGGCAGAATTGGGAATAAAAAACCTGATCAGCTGCAATTGTTCCTGGTTTATTTAAACTGTGATATAACACAGGAGAAATCCAAATGGATGGGTGAARGGAATACCTAAGCACTCCCTGATGCTTCAGGATGCACTTCCCATCYTCCTGTGAACCTTGAAAGATTGTGAGGTCCCGGTGTAGCAGGTCCCTGTTACATTTGGTCTGTGGTTGGAAAAAATCTCCCTTTCCTTCAAAATGCAGGGCTTCCCTCCTAAAACAAGCAACTCAGTCAGCTGTGGAGGTTCCCTGGTATCCTCATCCCATTAGGAAGATTTTCCAATTTCTGGAAAGTGTTTAAAGAAACAGTTTGCTTGGCCTCACTTCAAATATTTAGCTCATTTTTCAGCAAGCCAGAGGTCACAGTGGGATCTGTAGGGCAGGAGCAGAAAAAGTTGCTTTACACAGTGAAACCCCAAGACGTAATGAGTTTCAAATGAGYGGTCATTCCTCTGACTGGAGCTCTCTAGCATTTAGCAGGGGTTGGGAGGGGTTTTTTTCCCCTCCTTGTGAATGCTGGAGGGTTGGGGGGAGCCATGCACAGTTACACTTTTGTTCATTTTTTGTGGGCTGTGATCCACTCGGCATAAAAGCGCTTCTGTGAGCTGGGTCCCATCTCCAGGCATCCCCGAGCTGAACTGGGGGGCTCAGAGTCCTTCTCAAGCAGCATCTTTCACGTGAGAGACATTCCAGGGAGATGGGAACCCCCTCCTYGTTTGGAGAACACATTCAGGGATTGTTCTGCTCTCCGTGCCACRGAGCAGCCTCAGCTGCTGCTGTCCCAGGGTAACATTTTCCATGGAGTTCTGGTGCAAGGCTTGGATGGTTTCAGATGCCAGTTTGCCTTTCTGGATTGGTTCAGCAGATATAGGAAGACAAAGTTGGTGGGGAAACAGGCCCCATAGCAAACTTTGACATGTGCAGTGGGGTTTTTTCATGCAGTGGTCTCAGCATTGTCCCACCCTGTATGTAGATAAGGGARAAAAACTGATGTATTGGTGATAAATATGTTGAGGAGAATCCAAATTTCTAGGTGTGAGGTGCAAATTGAATAAATCCAGGATAGAAATAACAAAACACAGCAATTAACTGCTGCTGACAGCTCCTGAGGCAGCTGGTGTCCTGCAGATTTTGTCACCCAGCCCATCTAACTGTACCACACAGCATCTCCCTCCTGTGCCAGGAATGTGGGTGGAATCGTGAATTCAGGACTCACYACGTTGGAACACATCAAGATCAATTATTTCTCACAACTTTTAGGACTTCTGCCAGGCTACACCCTTTTCCCTCCACAGTTCCCAGAGCAGTTTCAGATGTCTAACACAAGCCCCAGAACTGGTCACAGCATTTTCCTGCTGCCAGACTGGACTTCCCACTGTCACTTCATCATCAGGATGTGGCACTTCTCTCTGGAATAAGACCACATCAGTCTTTAGGGGCAGGATGAGACTGTGATCTCCCTTTGCCTGGATTACACTGGATCCACTCTGCCAGACTTACTGAACTCAGTGCTGAACGCTCTGTTTTATCTCAAGAGCCTCTGTTTTTCATGATCACACGTTTAATCCCTACAAACTGTGACTGGATTCCTCTTCCCTTCTCCCCTCCTTCTCGTAGGGTTTTGGTTTGTGCTTTGGTTTGCTCTGGAARAACCCACACCAGATTTTGCTGGGGGTGTGATTGTTAACCTCTTAYCCAGGAGCTCTGGGTTGGCAGCTGAGCTTCCCACATTCCAGGGTTCCTCCTGGAATCCAGCACTTCCATCTGGGAGCTGCACCACCCCGAGCTGCTCCCCCAGCCCTGGGCGATGGTGGAGCACAAACTTCATCTGACTGCACTGACGTGGGCTTTGGGCCAAGCTGCCTCACTCCAAAGTTGAATTACAGCTGAATTCCCTCCCCAAATCCAGCAGCAGGCTGGATTTACGAGCCCTGTTCAGAGCTACCTCGATTATTGCTTACGTGTAAAAGCTTCTTAGGAACTCATCTTTTATGGMGACTTTGCTGTTCTGATTTCTGTCACTTTTTATTAATTTTCCTATGTATTTGAGACTTGAAAGACTCGGGTTGAAGAGTTTTTGCCACCACAGATTTGTTGAATTACTTTAAGCAGCACATTCAGTCTCTCTTACAGTGTCCCACCCAACAGGGTGGGCAGATGATTCCAAAATTTGCTGGGAAGATGAATTTATTTAAAATTCCTCAGTGCCCAGGTACTCAGGCTATAACAGCTATGTCAGTATTCAAGTGAGAAATTGATACTCAAAGCACCTTAATTTTAATTAAAGCTGTTTCAGTTCCAYTGGAAATTCACAGCCAGGCTAAACTGAGAACTTCAGGTGAAAATTTGGAAGGAAATCAATAATGGGCAATAAATGTATTTGRGTTCAGGCTGAAAATTTGGAAGGAATTTGAGAATGGGATGTTAATTGGGGTAAAAAGTGTCTCTTGAAAAGTTCAGCCTCAACCTTTTAATTAAACAGCCTCTTCCAGCAGAGCAGCGTGTGTGAAATTGCACTGAGCACTCAGCAACTGTCTGTACCACAAGATGCAATAAAAAAGGCATTATTTCCTATTACAATGCAGTAAAAATAAAACTGAATAGAGATTAGTGCACTGATGTTCTCTCAGAAGACAGCAAGGGCACTGAACTTGGCTGGCAGTCTCATGTTTAACTGCAGTGATTTTCCTTGGAAATYAGACCCTGAAGATTTTGGCCCCAAAAATGTTCATTGGAAATCCTACAGCTTGCTGAGAAAGTGCCTGAGTGGTTTTTTATCCCCTTGCCTGCGCTCCCCTAACTCGAGGGCACATCAAGGGCTCCTCGTGSTGGTGCAGAGCCCTCACACGTTCTTGGCAGAATTCTTGGAGTTGAATCTTCAAGTTGTTTCATCTCCCAGGAACGTGTTCAAGAGGACTTAGAATTGTTATTCCTTTGCCTGAAAGGTTAGCAGATCTTCTGTGCTGTGTACAATCCAGGCATAAACTATTCTTAGCTGCTTATTGAAGATAACTCCTTAAATAGTCTTCGGAAAATATGCAGGGTGCTTTTAAATGTGATGGGAAAGGAGATATTGGTGTGTGTGACCTGAGGGAGATGCTCTGACAGTGTCACTGGCTTGTAAGAACTACAGAAAAATATAGATTTAGGTATGTAATATATGGATTTAAAGTCTTTAAATGAACTTAACTGCTCTTCTCGCTGTTTTACTGTCTGATTATCCATTCTCTTTCCAGCCTCTAAAGGCAAAAATCTGGTTGGCTTGTAGGGTAAATGAGTTCACCCCAAAGGGCTGAATGATTTCCTTTTAGTAATTACTGCTGTTCTCTTAAATCCTGACCAAAAAAAAAAAAAAAAAGATGTTCACACCCCCACACATTTCCGCTCCCCTCTGCCTGCTTCCATCCCCTTCTGCTTGGACTCCCCTGACCTGTGGAATGTTTGGTTTTCCCAAATTATCTCAGTGTCATGACATGTCTTGTGGTGACAGACACTCATCCCCTTCCGTAGGGAGCRCTGGGGTCCCAGAGCTGATTTCACCCTCTGTGGGTGCCAGGGAGGGTCCCGGTGCCACCATCCCCCTGCCAGGGYTCTGGGGCTGGGGSTGAGCTCTGGCACAGCCCAGCTGGAGGCTTTCAGCTGCTCCAGGGTTAATGCAGATTTCCCTRACTCCTTTTGACTCTGTTTTGTGTTTGTTGTGTGTTTTAGGGTCCCCCSGGTCCCCACGGAAACCCCGGCTCACCTGGTCCCCCAGGACTGAAAGTAAGTATGATCTGTGTCAGGAGCTGTCACCTTCCCACCCCACAGGACATCCCTGGAGCAGGACAGCTCCCTCTCATCCTGCTCTGTACAAAAGGACAGCAGCTGAAGGCATTTCTGCTCCCTCCTGCTCTCCAGCAGCACAGCCAAGGCATTTCCATGTGCCCAGGGGGATCCTGCTCTGTGCCCCCATCCTTGGCCCCCCAGATTTCAGGGACTCCCCAATTAGGATCCTGTTGAAGCTGTGCCTGTGCCAGGGCACAAAGGGCTGTGTTACACCAGGGCAGTGGAATCCTCCCACTCCAGAGCTTCAGAAGCTCTGAATTGATTTGCTCTCTCATTTCTCTCCTCTGGATTTTGCAGCCTGCTCCTCCACCGTGGCAGGAGGGACCAGCAGCACCCAACATCTTTCCTCCTGAATTCCCTCTTCCCTCTCCAGAGTTTCTGGGAACTCTGAACTCCACCAATCCTCCCAAACTGATCTCATGGCTTTTTTCTAGCTGCTCTCTCCTCTCCCACGAGGGCTCCCAGACCTCCTGAAGTGTTGGGGGCTCTGTGCTTTGTCCTTTTCTCCTGCACACACATTCCCTCTGGCTGGGAGCTGGAGCACAGCGAGGAGGGATCACCCCCTGCAGCTGGACCCTCTCCCTTGGCCTGGGATTGGGCACAGATGTGGCTCTGGAGAGACCCTTCCAAAGGGTGTTTTAATCCCCAGCCCATTCCATATATAAGGGTTTGTGTTACCTAAAGACTGTGAAGTTCCTGGAAAGCTGTTTCGGATTGTTTTGGTAGGATTGTTTACAAAGAAATAGGTTTGTTTTATACCATCTGTGCTGGACTGGAGAACAATGGAGTTTGGAGGGGCAATCCTAACAGAGATTTTTCAGTACCAGGAGCGTTGCAGGACRTCTCAGCCAAGCAGAGAAAGGTGCGAGCAATAGTTCAGGCTTTTCATGATCTCATCAGTAGGCAGAGATGTTATGAACACTATTGATGCTCTGGGAAAAGGATTCTGGAAACTTGGCAYGCTGCCTCTACGTGATTAAAAATTAGGCACTGGAGACATGCTGGTGAACAGCAGCTGGTTTGAATTCCACAGCGTAGTTATATGGCCTGAAAAGTGAGCCTGTAAAAGTTCTACATCTCAGTGTTCTGCATTTATTCTACATCAATGACTTCCAGATCACACTTGTTGAGTTTTATAAGTCAAATCAAACTTCTTTTATCTAACTTCCAGCCCTGCAAACCCAGCCTGGTCCAAGATATAGAGCCAAACTATGTTTCTATGCTGCAGGATTTTTTAAAAAACACTTTTAGCTTAATGACTTGTCAGAAATCATCATTTGGCTGTAAAGCTGTATTCAGTTGGTCACCTAATAGAAATTAAATCTTAGTGTGAGCAGTTTTCCTCCATCTCARTGCACAGTCTGGCAGCAGGAAGTCTCAGTGGATGGAGAGCTGTAAGTCTGCAGCAAAGATCTGGTGTCATCAGGCTCTGTGATATATTTTAGTTTTGTCCAGCCACCATTTGTAGGGCTGATCTGTTCTACGTGGTGCTTTTTCACAWGAAGTATTAGGTTTGCAATGGGATGTGAGAGCTGGAGCTCAGCCCAGGCCACGGTGAAAGTTCACCTCCAGCARGGAGAGCCTGGTAAGCCATGATTTCATCATCCCTGCCTCAGAAATGCTCTTTGGAAGGTGTGCATCAGATGCCAGAGTTGTGACTTCGCTCCTTCCCTTAATTTCTCTGTTGTCAAACCAGTCCCAGAAGAGGCATTTTGTCCCAAAAAGTGTTATTTCACCCTCTGATGTTTTAAATGCCTGTGAGCCTGCACCTGGGACCCGATGTCTCCATCACAAAATCATCAGAGGATAGTTTGGGTTGGAACCTTAAAGATCATCTCATTCCACCTCCCCTGCCTTGGGCAGGGACACTTTCCCTTGAGTGACCAGGTCACTCAGAGCTCCATCCAASCTGGCCGTGGACATTTCCAGAGATGGGAGTATTCTCAATAGACCCAGCCCACAGGTGAGACTATGGACCTGTGAAAGCTCAGCCTGGAGAGCAGGGCAGTGCAGCCCCAAGTGGAACTTCTGCTGAGAACCTTCAGGTGGCTGCTGGACTTGGTCTTGCTTAGACAGCAATTAACTTGGKTTTTTTTGGAAAAATAAACAAACAACCTAACAATCTAAGAAAAGAAACTGAAGATTCCCAGACAGATACAGTTCAGAACCATGACTAACACCAGGCCATTGTCACTCAGAAAGGGACCCAGGAGCACAGTTTTTATCTGTTGAATGACCAGAGTCCTCACAAGGTCAAGCAGCTGCTGCAAGGGCTGTGGTGTGGCACTGCAGGGTTCAGGGTTTTGTGTCTCTCCTGCCTGGCTGCAGTGCTTCAGCTGTGTTTCTGCAGATCACAGCCAGCCCTGTGCAGAGCCCACTTGATTCTCACCCCTGGAGCTGAGCACTTGTAATTCCTCGGGCTTAGGAGGCTGATCCTTTGCTCAGAGCTGTTTGGAGCTGCTGAGCCAAAATCCTGCTGATCTGCTTGGGCACGGTTCCACTGACTCCGTGGCATTACACCTGCCTGTGCCACCTGGGAATGTGGCCCATGGTGCTTGGCTCAGCAATTCCTCATGGGAAACTGCTCCAAGGGGGATTCTTGCCGCTTTTTGCATTGTTTGTTGCCCTTGGCAGTTGCAGAATTGCTGCTGCATCTGGTTGGGAGAGATTGATTATTGCAGATAACCTCTGGAATAGCTGTAGCCTTAGGCTGGGCTGTGCTCGTGGCTGGCTCTGTCACCTGAAAGCTGCTGGTGGTTTTGCTSACAAATGGATGTAGCTCTGAGGATGCCCTTATAGAGTTCAGGATTGGGAAGATGGTCAGGTGTGTTTCCAAAAACCATTGCAAGAGTTGCGTTTCTTATCCCTCACCCGTAGGCTTTTGGAATCATTAGTATGGTTTGCTGCTCTGGATAAATCTCTTGTTATAGCACTCAAAACAAAAATTGAATTTTCAGCTTTTAGTGGATGTTTTTTTTCTCCAGGATAGCTCATCAGTTTGGGTCACTGATGTTTAAAGTAATAATTAGTGGGATTGCAAAGTTGGTAACTTGCACAGCTCTAGACTTCTCCCAAGCAGAAAGAAAAAAGGAGAAGAAAATTTCTTCCTTTACAAGAGGAAGAAGTGTTCYCAGGATGGGAAAGAGAGGAGTTTGTAGGAAAGGTGGTGTGGCTTGGTGGTGGGCAAGCCAGGCAATTTGCCTGCTGTCATGGCTCTGTGAGAAGAATTGAGCAATTAATCCACAATTTGAGCCCACACATCCACACATCCACTCCTTTGGTCCCGTTGCCATCTTGCTGGTTACTCTTGGGGCTGTGATCCTGCTTGTGGCTGAGCTCTCCACGGGTGGGATGGTCTCAGCAGGGCTCAACACAGAACCAGTGCAAAGCAGAGGATTTACTAATGTGATCTGGAGCTGCCCAGGGGCAAACATGAGAGGTTTATGTTCTTTTCCATGTCTCAAAGTCATTGCACGGAGCACATGGGAGGGTGTAGGGAGAGTGGTGGGCGCCTACCTGCTGCAGCAAATTAATTTTGCAGGGTAGAAAGGAATACCCAGCAATCCCCAGGGCTGCTCTGATCTGTTCCCAGCAGWGGCAGCACCCACTGACTGCTCTGAAGCTCAAGGAGTGGGAGAATTGCCCTGATAACAGCTGCATGCAAAGCAAGATTATCTGCATGACTTCATTTACTGTTTGGGAAGCCGGCGGCCTTCATTCAGAATTTGTGCAGATGCATCTGCCTTGAATCAGCAGTGCTCCCTACAGTCCAGAGCTCAGTCTCACTCCTGAGCCTCACAGCTCGTGGTGGATGCTGCAGGAGGAGGAGGAGGGGAGGTTTGCACTCTGCAAGGTGGGGAGTATGTGTGGAACATATTCACAGTGGGGCAGAAAAGCAGCTCAGCTGGCTGTGAGCAGARCCCTGTGCTGCTCATGAGAAATGCCCGTTCATAACCAGCACTGCTCCTGTCTGTGTCTCCCCTTCCTTCCAAGCACTTCACTTGACAGCTTTTAATAAATGYTCCCAGCTGCCCTGTGCTGATTGGCACACGGAGCTTGGGGTTTGTTTATGATTCATGGGGTGTTAAAACAGTGACTGATCCTGGGGTACCAATCCTGGCTGTGCCAGAAGAGATGTTGTGTGTGCTAAGCCTCACCTCTCTCATGCCCAAAGAACCTGGCATGTTTCAATCTCTTCTAAATTTTCCTACTTTCATCTCTCCCCCTGTTAGGTGCCCCCATTACCTTTCCTTCTTTGGAGAACTTGAACTGGGATTTTCCAAACAATCCACCAKAATTAGATGATCAAATGCAGCTGAGATCCCAGCCTGTGCTCATCAGGAGATCACAGCCTCAAATTGTAATTTCCCTCGTCACGGTTGTTAAGGAGGAAAACAAGGAATACTGCCACTTAAGGTCAAGTGTGCTGCTTCCTGCCAGCCTGGGAGCCTCACGACTGCTCTGGCTGTTGGGGGAGTCTAATTAGTATGACTTTCTCTGCAGTTTCATCTGTTCCTCACAGTTAAAGAAGCAGCAGCATCCAGTGAGTTGTTGAGAAGGATGGTTTAGCCCCAGTAATAGGCTTGGTAATTATTTTTGTGATGGTAGTTGTAGACAGGGAAGGAATCACAGCTGTCTGGTCTAATAAGTATCAAAAGTCCTGATATTGCCTTCTGCCAGTTATCCTTTCTTTAGCCAATTTAATACTGTCAACTACTATTTAAAACTCAACTCTTTAGCAGCAGCAATCACTCACCAAATCCACCCCCAGCAAAACAGCTATTCCCRGCCACTTTAATACATTTGGAATGTCGGGGAAGACAGGGATGAAACAAAATCTTTTTCTAATTTGGAGGCTCGGTGGACGCAGAACCACATCTGTGGGCTGGGCCCTTGGCTTGTGTCACTAACCTAAGTTTTTCATTTCAGGGTCAGAAAGGTGATCCTGGGCTGTCTCCTGGAAAAGCTCGCAATGGGCAGAAGGTAAGATGTGACCCCGAGGGTGTGGTGGGCTTTGAGCCTGTGCACACACATCCCAGCTGCAAAGGGACTGAGGACTGGGAAATAAGGCATAAACCTGGGATTCAGGACTAGAGAGAGATGGCTCAGGCATTGACCGTGGTTCACTGAGGTGCCACCTGCCACCATRTTGTTGTCTGAGTGTTTATCCAATTTATCCACGATCTGCATCGCAAATGAAGTCCCTCCCAAATGAAGGCACGTGGCTCCTTCAGCCAAGTGTTCCCAGCAGCACATCTGAGGTACAGCCCCACTCTGGGCACGCAGCTGCAGCGAGAGGCAATCCCAGTGTAAGGGATAAAAACCTTGAAGGTCAAGGAAAGGATGTTTTTGCTGAGAAACTGGGATTTGCCTCGTGCTGCAGCTCCATCAGGGTGGAGGTTTCTAAGTCATGGATCCTGCTGAGGAGTTTCCACCAAAAGCTGCTCAAACCAACCCAAAGCACCCAGCTGGGAAGGGCAGCTGCTTCCTGGGTTTAGCAGTTGTTAAGGATCAGAGTTCTGCTAATTCTTTTCAATAAGTTACAGCTCCCATTTTTGCTGTTTCACAGCTGAGCGATTTTTACTGAGGCAACACAGAAGCCCAGAAATGAACAGCAGGACAATCAGGGCTCCACATCATCTACCTCCATTAATTATTTCAGTAATGCCTGCACAATCCTTGGTAAATCACATCCAGGGCAGAAGCCTGGCTGTCTTCCTTTCCCTCTAAGGCTTGCTTTAAAAGCACAGCTCATAGGAAACACCAGCCATGAGGAGCYTGGGCCCCTCATTTGGCCCCAGATGCCTCCTTGAAGCTCAGTGAGCCATTGCAAGATGGAAGGTGATGGTAGAACACATTCAGAAGGCTAAACCTGAAATGATGCTTTTAACTTAACAGCACGAGATGTCTTTTGACATTTCTGGTGCGCTACATTGGAGTGGCATCACATGGAAATCATCCACCTGCAGGGTCTGGAGCTGCTTTCTTGAAGACAATGCTTGATGTAGAAAAGGGAGAGAACCAGAAAACCCTTAGGTTGTGTTAACAAGGCTTTATTCCTGTCAGCAGTAATGGGAATAAGGAGCTTCCAGCAGGAGCTTGGAGTRGTGCCTAATTTTCACGCTAGATACTGGAAATTTGTTGAGTTTCAGTAAGAAGGCACTCCAGGGTTTTTTGACCCTGATCAGAGGAGGCCAAAGTGGGCTCRCACAGGCGGGCTGGCTGTTGGAGAGGTCTCACAGCAACGCGCTCATCCGTTCTGTGATGGTTTGGGTCTGCCAGCTGGGATGTGATGCAATCCCCTTTTCAGAAGCACAGGCCACTGCACAAACCCTCCCACCAGCAGCCTGCAAAGGTTCAGTCCATGTCACACAGGCAGGTTCAATAATTGCACCACCAGCACCATCCGAACGGGAGCCGCGGGCCGAGCCAGGGCGGTAGCAGAGTGTGAGAGCAAATCACAGGATTTGGCAGGAGGTACCTGTTGTTCTTATTGCATTTAAAAGCTAAAATTTCCTTGCCTTGGCGATTTCAATGCCTATTGAGAGGCGACTGGAGCATGTGACTGAATGAGATCATTGAGGGGAAAAAAAGCGCATTCATTCTGCTTGCGAAAAGCTGGACTCCAGCAGCAGCTGCCATTAATTAACTGGGGTTATTATTTATATGAGCCAGTTAATAGAGATGTTGTTTAAATCTACACTTCTTATCCAGTCAGGTTTTGAAGAGTTGTGATTAGAACCAGAAATATCAATAGTTGGGGGCTGGTGTCAGCAAAATAATTGCGGGAACTGCAGAAAGCGTGGGGAAAATGTTGCTTGAAAACTAATTGAATTTGCTTGCTTCCTGCAGGGAGACGTGGGCTTACCTGGTTTAACTGGGTTCCCTGGACCACCTGGTAGAAAGGTAAGAGTGTTCTTTTCTGGTGAATTAGATTGGTAATTTTATTTTAAAATTTTCTCCTTTAACTCTGCCTAAAAGATTTAATTGAAAGTCCCAGTACCCACCCAAAGAGCCGTATGCCTGTTTGGAGGCGTAGAACCTGGGGAGCAACTGCCTACAGACTATGTAAGAGTATGAAATGAAATTCTGGATATTCTGTTCCTTCTTTGTGTTCCACATCCCCCTGCATCCTGATCCTGGGTGTTCTTCAAGCTGAATTTAGGTCTGGTGCAGCCAGAGCAGGGACTAAAGGGATCTGCAACCAGCAGCAATGCTCAAAGGGTGGATTCAGAGCAGCACTAGCATTCCAAGGAAACCAGGACTGTCTATCCTGGTAAAGCACATTTCAAAAAAGTATCTGTGTGCCTTCCCTCTTTRTTTTGCTTGGAGACTGACAGCACTGGTCAGGTTTTACTTTATTTGCTTCCATATTAGCGCTTCAACACCATTAACATCACAAAGAACACATTTATGCCTGGAAAAGGGTATGTAAGGATAGAACATCCATCCCTGTATTCCTGAGGCAGCACGATGTGTGTCTGTATCCACCAATACCTCAGCAATCCATACTTGGACCTCAGATATTTGAATATTTCAGTTGTTTTGCCAGTTCCAGGCTGTGTTGGTAGGYTGGTTTATTTTTTTGGAAGCTGGACCTGTTGCAGGAAGCTGTTTGAGTGGGGCCCAGTGGCCGTGGCTCCCCTTCCCAGCAAGCCAATATTGCCAGAGCTAATTTGAGCAGTCAAAATTAGCATCTTGTTTCAATCACTTCATCAGTCAATGGGCCATTGACCATGCACTGTTCCTCAGGTCAATTAGCTGCAYACAAACACCTCCTCAGGTACGTTTTAAGACTCCAAGGAGAGAAAGAAGGTGTGGAGGAGGCTGAAAGAAACCCTCCCTCACCATGATTATTTGTTGTTTGCTTTATATTAGAACCAAATTGCCAAGAGGAGGGGCTGAGTTTATTTTTCTTCTCCAAGGCTGGTCACGCTTGGGGTGCTGTGTGGAGTGGGAGCAATTGAGTGATTAATTACAGATCTTTTGCTGTCACAAACAAGCTCTAACTAATAGGGTGCAAAGAATACCATTTTCCTGGTATAACAGCTCATAAAACAAAACCTTGTGGTTACGATCAGCAAAATGCAATGTCAGGAGTGCAAGGACTCGTAGTGGAAAAAGCAGAGAAGGAACAGGAGATTGAACAAACATTCCCGAGTCCAGCACATGGCCTTCACATCTGATCTTAACTCCCACAGGACAGGGTAAAGGCAGGGGTATGCTTCTGTTTCTTCAAGTAATGAGCAAGTTGGATGCTGAAATTTTTCCTTTGGTGCAGTTTAAAAACACCTCCCAGTAGCACTGGTCTGGCAGTGGGTTTGGTGTAACCTGGCTTTTATTAGCATCTTGCATTAAGAAAAAAAAAAATTACAGCTGTTGGAGAAATGTTTGGAAAAATTCTTTTTTTTTTTTCAAATCTGGATTCCCTGCTGGCATTCTCCCAGTGAAAATATGCTGGTGTTTGGCTGAAGGTGGGCAACATATCTTGGCTACYGGAAAACAGCAACGCCTTGGAAATGGACATCATCCCTCCTCTCACTCAGTGGAGGAGTGCAAAAGGGGCTCTCAGGGCTTTGATCTCACAAACACCATGTAGAAACCTTCAAATGGGCAAAATATTTCACCAGCAGAAACAAAATACTTTTCCCACTAAATGAAACCACTGGCTCAGCAGCGTGAGCTGGAGCCACGATCAGCAGCRTGTGGTTTTGGGGAGTGTGGGTCACTCCTCAGTGCCTGCCTCGGGAATGCAGACAGACYTGGGCTCTGTAGGATTGGACAGGCTGATTTCAGAGCACCCCAAAGGTGTTTTAGTTCCAAACTTCTGTAAGTACATGAGACTGCCTCAGAAGGAGTAGGTCTATGTTTCTCATCACCTCCACACCGAGCAAATGGGGCTTTTGCAGACCAGGAGACCTCAGAAAGGRTGGCAGGACCTGGATGTTCCCTCTGCTCATCCCTTTGGTGCTGTGAGCTTTGGCTTTTGGTTGGGAGCTGCTCACAGCCGGTTTGGACGCAGATCTCAGCAGAGCAGCATTGTTGCTCCAGAGGAGAAAACAGCAGCAGTGAGAGAGGAAAAGCTTCATTAGAGTCACTCAGAGAGCAAAGAGAGCTGGGAAGTGGTCAGTGCTCCAAAACATCCTGTATGCAGGTCTCATTCGCTGGCCTCTTTATTCTCCACATTGCCTAGCAAAGCGCAGGATGATCCCTCTCAGCCAGGAGAGAGTGGATTATAAATATCATCACAGATGAGTAAATCCTTCACTGGAGTGCAATTTCCTTTCTAAATCACAGCCCTTTGTGCCGAGCGCCCTGTAATCATCAGGAAGTGTTCAGATAAAAGAGCAAATGCAGTTGTTGTCATACCCTCTGCCCTGTCATTTTAGTGCCATTTGAAGAGGATTTCAGCAGGTAAATACTTTCACACTGCAGCCAGCTTTAAYATACACAAGCTTTCCTGGTTTTCTCTCGTTGTAATTAACCTGAGGCMGAAATAACTGTGGTATATTGTGAAGAAATACATGTTTGAAACAACTCAGCACCCAGATTATGCAATGAGGAGGATATTTAATAGAACATAACAGCAGCAGAGTGTCTACATCTTTAACCTAAGTGCCATTCACTTACCCTCCAGCAATAGCAATGGGATGCTTGGTGCAGGATTCAGATCAGGGTGAGCTTTGAGCATCTCCAGGGACCATCAATGCAATCTTTGGGTGCACATTACAGGCTCCAAACATCCATCCTGCTGGAACCCAGCTGGAGCACAATGGTTCAGAGCAGCCAAGCCAGGCACATCTTTCTTATCAGTGGAAAAGGAAGATATATCTAAGTTTGGTACTCCAGCTGYCTGGAGACAGAGGTAGCTCCTGCTCCAGACTGGAAGAACTGGGCAGAGGTCCCAGAAGAAAACCCCATGGAAGTCTAAATCTGCTGGAGATGCAGAACCCTGGGATGTTTCTGTTGGCAGCTCTCACCTTCAGCCCAGACACCCATCCAGGGTGGAGCATCCTCCCTCCTTTCTGCTGAGCCTCTGTCCAGGAGCCAGGGCGAGGATGAGCAGGAGAGGATCTCACAGGGCAGATTCCTGCAGAGGGGCAGGGAATGCTGTGTGCTGGTCCTGCTCCAAGAGCTGCTGAGGCACTTCCAGTTGAGAATCTCTGACTGAAACGCTCACAGCATTTGGATAAACGACTCTCGAGCTGGTTCAGACAAAGGTCTTTGAGGTCAGCCCTGTCAGRAGGTGCAGCTCTGTCCAGATCCATGGTACATCAGCAGGGCCAAGCAGGARAGAACCAGAGAGAAGGGAATCAACATCTTCCCAGGCCAGACTGTCTGAAATAACACACAGGAGGAATGCAGAGGGGAGCAGGYAGTGGCCAGCATGGCTGAGAGCACTGCACACCCCGCCAGCCAAGGCTCAGGCTGCAGGTCTGCAGGAGCCCGTGGGAAGAATAAAAAAGCTGTTMAGCAGAGGTGTGGACCTGGGAGCAGACACAGCCCCGGGTTCATGTGGKGAGTGGAGCCAAAGGCCGAGTGCTSGGTCACCCCTGGCTCTGATGGCTTCCAGAGCAGGGACAGTCCCCGTGGGGCTCACAGACAGACGGGGTGTGCTGGACCCCTGGCCAGGACACGGCGAGGTACAGTTAGTTATAACCCACCCTTGAACACAATTTGTTATTTCTCTAGTATTTGTGCAAGGATTGATCCTTGTTTATTTTTTTCTCTCCCATTTGTTTCAAGTTAAATTTTCCTCTTTTTTTTTCTTTTTTTTTTTTTTTTTCTTTTAAATCTTGCTGGTAGCCCAGCTAAACAGACATCTCTGAGTTTAATCTTCTGAATTGCTTCCCTTGATGGAAGTGAGGTTGTTTAAAACAGCTGATGCAAGATAATAAAGAAGAGGAAAAAAAATCTGAGTTGTCCATCACATCCAGAATTTATTCCATATTTGAAGGGAGCTCTGGGTAAATCCAGAAGAAAGCAAACTCCCTTGAAAGACACACAGTGCTCAGTCTGCAGTCAAACAGGCTGCCCTTGTCCTGCTCTAGTGTCTGCATACCCCCAAAAATGAAATACGGACAAACTGAGGCATGTTTATGAAAAACCTGTGTGAGAATGATTTGAAGCCTGAAATGCTTGCCAGCAAGCAAGGTGGATTAAGAAACTCATTCTAATTAATTTAGCCAAGAGAGCAGGTTGAGAGGCAGCTTGCTCACCATTTTCAGAAGCTTCATAATGAAGGACTTTGGATCTTGTAATAATTAGATTAGAAAAGCTGGAAGCTGGACAAGTTCAAGACAGAAAAATTGAAGTTTCCTGTGACAGTGAATGGTTGTTTTGGTGTTTCCTGTGGCATTTCAAATTGTAAAGCAAAAGTGAGAGCTCTGAAACACRAGTGAGTCATGGTGTTGTAGTCCCCAATGCACCCAAAGCCAACAATTCRTTCTACAGACCTGCGGTTTCCTGAGGATTAAGGACAGCTTTGCTCAAGGTGTAGATTACAAATAGACAGATCTGAGCATGGAGACCACTCTAAATGTGTTCATGGAGCAATTCCTTGTGGATTAAGCACCACCCCAGACCCCCCAGCAGGGCACAGCAGCAGGTTTGGGTGGTGCAAGCACAAAGCAGCTCAGTGAAAGTTTGCATGGCTGTGTAATGCTGTCTAAAATCCTGCTTCTGTTCAGAACTTGAATCCCACCTTCAAAGAGAAATTAAAATCTAACCCACTTATTTTACTATGCTTTTGTTTCTTAATATTCACCTCTTCCATCCTGTTTTGACAGGGATATAAAGGCTACCCTGGACCACSAGGTCACCCTGGAGACCAGGTGAGTTTTCCCCCTTTCCAACTGTGGATCTTTAAGGAGGGGTGGGTGTGCTGGCTGTGATCTGCTTTGGCTCYGGTGCAGCCTGCTCAGGGTGGACAGGCAGCTCCTTGCAGGGCAGGCCAGAATCTGAGCACACACGTGACTCAGCATCAATGGGGCCGTGGGAGGAGACTGCTTTGGAGTTTCTAAATTTAATTTCTAATTTTTACTGCTCAGCCACGTTAAGTTTACTTGGGGCAAGAAAAACCAGCTCACCATCCTCCCCCTTTACTTTGTAAAAATGTCTTTTTACATTAATTTCACCTGGGCTTTACTAACCACATCATGTTGAGTATATGTAATTCCCTCACCAAAGCCCATTCCCCCTCTCCCCTTTTCTCCCCCCTCTTTATTTGGTTAAGTCTGATGTTTGCAATGCAGTTAAAAAAAAAAAAAAAAAAAGGCAATGAATAGCAGGCCCTGTTAGCAATGATGTTAAAGGATATTATACATGAATCCATTTAGTTTTGAAGAATTTTGGCAGCGCTTTCCCACCAGTAAAACGGTTCCATATGGCAGATATAGATGCAGCCTTACACCTTCTCYTAACCTCCTTGTTGCAGACTGTCTGCTCTTTCCCTGCAGATGGAGGGAGAAGGAGCAGCAGCCCTTGCTTAGTGCATGGACCTGGTTCCAGTGTGGTTTCYCCTCTTGTTAATTAACTTAATTATATGCCATTGATATTTTTTCCTCTAGATGAATGTGTATCAGGTTAATCCACCCCAAACAAAACCTAAAAACCCTTCCCTAGTGGGACACTCACCTGACCTTCTSTGCCTTTTCTTTTTTCTCTCCGAAGGGCGAGCGAGGACCGGCTGGGAGTCCAGGTGCCAAAGGTTATCCTGGCAGGCAGGTGCAGTAAATCTCATCGTGCTGTGCACAGAGTAGGGATTTGGGTGTGAAGGTAGCTAAAGACAGTGCAGTCCTCTAGAAAATGTCAGAATATTTGAATATTTGATCTCTGAATATTTTCCTTTTTCCTCCTCAAGCTGTTGTATCAATAACACAGTSTTTCAACTCTGAAGTGTTGTTAGAAAGTATTTCGTGCCTGTGATAGATAAAACCTGAATTTCCTTAGCAAATTCTGGCAGATTTTTGCTTCAGTTTTACAAAAGGGAAAAACAGCAGAGCAAAGAAAGACACATGCAAGCTGCTAACCCATCTCTTTTMGGCATACTTTGCATCTAATGTTGGACAAGTTAGAAATCTGGGATGGAAAAATGTGTATTTATTATTAATGGAGATGATTCAGATTAACTCTCACCAGTAAAATGCACTGGCACAATCATATATATACACACACATAGCATAATGCACGAACTGTAAATGTATATATATATATAAATCATATTTGCAGATGCAAAAAAGACTATGAAAGGCAATCAAGTCTTTGCCCTCATGCTGAAAAAAATTACACAAGGACAACTTTAGGAATGGAGGAGTGTGCATTGGGTGTTGATCAGTATTGGATGCTTTTTTGTCCTACTGATGTAAGATGCTGTGTAGTAGAAATGAAATAAAGAGGAAGAATTTGTAAGACCCTAGAAAGTGGAACTTCTTGGATGGCAGAACATTTAACCCTATAACATTTTGTGGTGAAATGAGTTTGTCATGGTTTTCTAAAATGAATTAATGTTGGATTTTGCCACGTTTGTCTGTAAAGCCAAGAGAGCAGGCAGATGTCAGAGATCCCAAACGCTCTTGAGTCTTTCAGAATTATCATGAATTTGGATGTGAGTTTTTTTTATACAGATGTGCAGTTTATTGGATTGAATATGAGCTAGACCTTCAGGACAAGTCTGCATCTCCCTGCCTCAGACTGTCAGTAATGCGTGACCCATTTTAAATTGAAAATTAAATTGGTGCTTTGCTTAGCACGCTGGAGAGTGCAGATGGCAGAACTGGATGGGAGCTTTATGCACCTGACTAAATGCTCCATTCATGCTCTGAAAGGCTCTCAGAGCTGAGCATGCCAAACAGTCTCCTAGGTGTGAATGTGTGCTAGATGCCTAATAAGAAGAGCTCCAAGAGATTTTGGACATACAAGGTTAATGAATGCTGTCCAGCAATTCAGCCCATCAGATAACCAGGATGAAATCTGTGCCTTGACATTCAAAGAACAAAACTGCCTTCTTAAAACGYGGTTTGGGTCAGGAAAGTGACTTTATTTTTTTTTAAAGACAGCTTTTTTTTTCAGCCTATCTGAATGCTGTGTGTATCCTGCATCAGAGCTGTTTACTTTAGTGAGATTTTACTACTTGTTACTCCTGTCAGCTGTGCTGGCTCCGCAGCGATGGGAGAGAGCGCTTGGCTCGGGTTTGCTTTGTGGATCACAGGCAGGATTGTAACTTCACCCCGATGGCTGAAGTCTTTGGCAAAGCTGCAGGAGCCAGGAAAAAGCACAACCCAACTTTCACATCCCAGGCTGAGCCTGCAGTGCTGCCAGCTGAAGAAAATATGGACTTAGCCTTTTTTTTTTTTTTTTTTTTCCCAGAAAATCCCCACAACATTTGGAACTAGAAAAAAAAAATCAATCTGGAAACTTGCTAGAAGGCAATAAACATGCAAATTTATTTTGCACTTTTACACCGTTCTTTAAGCGAGCAGCATTAGGCAGAGAAWTGGAATGGGGAATGTATTTTCTTTCCACAGCTGATGCTGCAAAGGGTGAGAGATATCACAGCACCTGCATTGCTAAGTGCCTTTCTAGGCTGTAGAAATTAGATTTTTCTCATTGAATCAGTGTTCCCTAAGCAGGTATTGGAATTCATTTGCTGTGCATGTGTTTGCTTAGGCAGGAAGATGAATGGAGCACAGAGCATCACTGTGCCTYGCATCCCAAGTGTAACACAACCTCTGGGCACCCCACTGCATCAGCCCTTGTGGTCTTTATGAGCAGAAATCTCAACTTCAGCCCCAGGGAAGGCTCACTATGCACAGCAGTCTCAGGTTCTGCTGAGTCCCAGCTCCCCCAACAATGGGAGATCTGTTATTTGTATCATTTTGTCTTTTTTTCCTCCTTTGTTGATACTCCTTGGACTCTTAAAGCAAAACCTGAAAGCAGAACCACATTGCATTTAATTTAAGAGCTTTAAGAAGCACTTAAAGCAGAACCACGCAGGGATGGTGCTTGGGGGGTTGGCACTGCTCGTTATTCTTAGTTAAAGCTTGTCCACATTTGTCTTTGTTTTCTTCCCTTCTGTTCTAGGGTTTACCTGGCCCCATAGGGGAATCTGGCCCAAAAGGCACTCGGGTAAGCAACMTTTCATTTGGCTTTTCTCTGCTTGTTTTTTATCAAAGGCTTCTCAAGGAACTTTATGCTTGATTTTACAATTCTGAAGCCAGTTGCTCTAATTTGTTGGGTTTGGGGGATTTGAACCGTGCACTGCCTGTTTATCGAAGCACTGCTAAGTTTTTTTAATTAAACACTAAATGTACCATGATCAAAGTTCCCCAATAGCGCTGATGATAAACTCAGCCCCTTCAGAGCTCACATTGCAGGAGAGAAAGAAAGGCTTACAAATTCCTCCCAGAGCCTGCAAGCCCCATGTCCCAAAGGCCTCTTTAGTTTCAATCAGCRTGGTTCAGCAGTCTTTGACCACGCTGAATATGGGCTCATTTGGGTACAGGCCTGGTTTGGGAGTGATTTATATCATCAYGCACAACAGCAAGCCAGCATCTTGAAGCCATGTGCAAACACAAACAGTATCTCGGTTCTGCCCGGTTTTGCTCACCAAATATAATTGCTGKGGTTTTATTCTCACTGCAAAAAGGATTCTTTTTTTTATTACTACTTAAGGCTCTTGTTAATCATATTTTGTTCTTTTCCTGCAATTATAAATTCACAAGGAGATTCCAAGCCAATAAAACCCTCCCATTCCTCTTACGTGATACTTTCTCTATATGCAGTGAATTCAAGCAGCTGGCTTTCATCACTAGGAAAACTGCAAGGAATAAACAAATGCTGACCCTGTAGCTAGCAGTATTCCTGAGCTGGGAAGGGAGATGGCACGTTTAATGTCCTGCAGGAGAGAGGAAAATGTGAGAGCACAGCTTGCTCACCCCACTGCTGCAAGGGCTGAAGTTTTCCCTGGTGTATCCTTTTCACTGCCCTAACCAGGGGCTTGTGAGATTATCAGGTGGTAGATGKGCAGAATGGAAGATTTGAAACTTGTTTTCCACTTTGCACCCCTGAGTGCTGAGGACTGAAATATTTATAAATACCCAAGAAAGCCCCTTCTCAGTCCACCCACAGTCAATCAGAATTGGGTGCTAAGGTGCACATTTTGTGGGTTGAGTGAGCCAGCTCTGAACTCTTCTTCATCCTCCACCTCTACTTTCTCCTCCAGGAAAAGCCGAGGAGTTATGTCGCTTTTTTGAGGATTCAGGAGGCAAAGGCAGACAGGATCMCTTTAATGTAGCATTATTTCCCAGCTGGGTGTTGTCCCWAAAGAAAACACAACCCACAGGGAGMRGTGGACCAGTGAAAAAGTTTKGTGGGGTTGGCAGATAGAGATTYAGTGATGATGGAGGAAGAAAGATGAGAGAAAATCAGTGTTAGCACTTGGCTCTTGTAGCAGTGAGGTGCTGCAGAGGGGGCTCCCTGCTGAAATTTGCTTCCTCTGGGCTCGGCAGGTTTGGCACCAATGGGGCCTTTGCAGAGCCCCAGCACACAAGGTAACTTTGTCCAGGCTGCTGAGCAAAGGGATTGAACACAAGGCTGCCATTGTGGCAAGGGAAGGGAAACACGGTGTTTTATGTGGCGTGTCTTGTCTCAGCAGCACCCTGAGGCTGTAGAGAAACCTGGAAAAGCAACATGAGTGTGGAAGGAGCGGGCTTTATGGGAAATGTGTTGGTGCAAAGGTGCTTCCCCTATAGTTTGGAGCTGTGTGGATGTACAGGTTGAGCCTCACATYGATCCCCCAAGTCAGGTTCAGCCTCTCCCAGCCCAGGCAGGACCCTTGGTGGGTCTGACCCTTGGGAGGATGAAGGGTTTGCATAAGGTCCTGCAGGTGCAGGGACAGGCTTTGGGCAGAGCCAGACTACTGACCACAGGGTGGTAGCAGCCCTGGTGCCAGGAAAAGGGGGGGTTTGCCTCAGAAGGGCTGCAGTGTGTGACCACCAGGTGACAGAAGGCAAGCAGAAAGGGCTTGGTCCAGCAGGGCAGCTGGAAATGAGTGTCAAAGGCAAAGGAAGAGATGAAAGCAGCTGTAGGCCTGGGGATTACGTTTGCCATCACTCTTGCTAACCTCAAACCAAGCTCCATTTCCCTCAGGTACGCTTAGAGCCAGCCCAGGTAAGGTTTGTTCTGGCTGGCCTCTTCCTGCCTGGAGCCTTCCTGATCCCTGGTGTGAGGGTATGTGCCCTTGGACTACATCGTGGAAGCCAGCACCATGCAGTCCATGGGCATATACACTTGCCTCAAGGTTTATTTCATCACGGCTGCCRCTGACCAGCGCTGGAGCTTGCTCTGCTCTTCAGGAAACACAGACTGTTTCCAGAAACATCACGATGACCGACCTGACTGCTCCTTTCCTCTCTTCTTTAGGGGTACATTGGTCTCCCAGGATTGTTTGGGCTACCAGGGGCTGATGGAGAACGAGTGAGTATTTTMTGAAGAAAACCTTGTTGTGTTGGTTGAATGTAGTTCTTCAGAGCCTGATATAACCTTCTGTATCCCTGGTTCTTGAGGAAGGAGGGGAGCATGCCTCATGCTTCACCGTGCCTTCCCTAGGCTCTCCCTACCCTTGAATGAAGATCTGTCTCCCTGTAAAATGTTGATATTCAGCCCAGAAAAACCCAGGCTCCAGGCAGGGCCATCAGGCTGTTGGCTACAGAGGAGTCTTTCTGTATTCTTCTTCACTGAAAAACCTGCCTTCCCTCTGCCCCTTGCCAGTTCACCTTAGTGGGGTGGGCATGGTGAGGAGAATACACCTGGAGATTCCCTGTTCCCACAGAGACATCCTCAGGATTTTGTGTGTCCAGCTGGAGATGTTTGGCAAAAGCTTGGCTCTTGCAATGGACAGTGCTTGGGCTTTCTGAGAATGCCTTTATTTCCTTTATGGAGTTGGGCARTCAAGAATGGGGCTGTCAGTGAGCAGCAGTGGCTGTGTGCTCCCTCCTCCCATCCTTCTCACCATGCCTCCCCGCAACCCACACATTCAGAGCTTTGCAGGACATCCCTCACTTTCCTGCTTTCCATCCCCATCCAAGAACCCCCTTCTCCCCACCACCCCATCTCCTAACTTAGAAGACAAAGACCCCTTGATGCCAGCCTTTCCTCCCTCAAACGCAATCTCCAGAACGCAGAGAGGCGCCGGGAGCATGTGGGAGTGCGCGTGCCTGCCCGGGAGGAGCCCGCCCCGCGCTCCTGATTTAATGCTTGTACAACTAAATAAGAAACACAAACAGAAGCTGCGCAGCGAGCGCCTCGGCGGTGGCCTCCACGCGGTTCCAGACCAGTAGCTTAATGACTGCTCCTGCTAAGCACAGCCCCAGCCCCGGGGTGCTGCCTGCGCGTGGCGTGTCCTCGGCAGGCCGGAGYTAATGGGTGAAGGTTAATTGTCTTCTGCTCTTGCAAGTAGCTGACATTTTGATTCCCGAACAATGCCGCAGTCATTAGCCTGTTTTGCATTCTCCTTTCTCTTCTCATTTTGTTTTSTATTGTTGGTTGGCTGTTTGATTTCTCAACCAGAACTGGGTTGTTGTTTTTTTTTTCTCTCTCTGTTTTTTTCTTTGCAGGGGATCCCTGGAGTTCCTGGGAAGAGGGGCAAGATGGGTAGGCCGGTAAAGTTTTTCCTCGTCTATTATGCAGACCTTGTTGAATGAAACTGGAAACAAGACATTTGGCTGTTGGCTGGGTCCCTTCATATCTTCAAACAAAGCTTTCCATGTCTGTCTTCTCAAGCAGGAAGAAAACCAAAGATAAAGATACTGTTCTCTTCCTTTCTTCCATTCTCTGTTCACTTCACAATGCTCCTTTCCACACTATCTCCATGCTCCCTTGGATCTTACACTTTTCAGATTTCCTTCTGCAACATCTTTCCTCTTGTCTTCCCTCTGGCCAGTCACTTCCCTGGATATGYTTTTAAATTCCCAACCATGATTGCAGTGTCTGTGCTGGCTCTGTCCCATCTCCTGCTCTGCTCTCCCACCATTCCATCCCGTTATCCTCTCCTTGACTCTTTCCAACCCTCATCACATCCTGGTTTGTGTAATGCAAGTGTGATTTTGTGTGGAAACCTTTTTGTCCTTGGTGGTGTGACAAATTAGGGRAAGATRTGTTTGAGGGGCAGGGAGACCAGGTAGGGGTGAGAGCTCGGCCAGGAGGAAGAGATGTTTGCAGGTAGGGCTGAGAGAGCTGCAAGAACAAAGGGGGTTGGGCTGATTGTAGCAAGAAGTGAGAGCAAGTGGGAAAAATACAGAAATTAGCAGAGAAAATAGGAAAAGGACAGAAAGAAAAGTCTTTTCCCCATCAGCCTTCCTCCAAGCAGTTCTGCATGCCTCCTTTAGGAAACTGGGTAAAACTTTTTGCTCTGGGAGTCAGTGGAGAGCTCAGGCATATTGGAATCCTGGTGTATCTCATTACCTTTGTATCTTGTCCTTCATGTCAACCTGAGTTTCCTTCGACCTCTGGATTTCATTGCACTCACAGGCTTCTTGCAAAATGTCCACTCACCCACACATGGAAACATCCAGTGCTCTCCCCTTGCCCCCCTGGCCTGGAGCACAATCCTTCCCAGGAGTCCCACACCCACCCCTCGCTGATGTTCTCACTGTAAAATCCATGCAAAAGCCCCAGCAGAGCCACATCCATCCCGCCTGTCCTTCTCTGCTGGGATGGGGAGCAGTTTGAGCAGATTATTTTGGAGGGATACTGGGATACTGGAAATCAGTACCAGATCTTTTGCAAGCTGCTGGTTGCACCAGAAACCCCCGAGATGAGTAAGTGCAGAGCCCGTGGTGTAACCATGAATCACTGGCCAGGGCCAAACAAACACAGCAACTGTCGTTAGGTGCAGGGGCTGTGCTCTCTCTGCACAGAGCACTCTGCAGGCTCAAAGTCTTCCAGCTGTTGGCTGGCCAGCATTTGTAATCTCCCAGGCAAGGGTTTCGGTCTGGCGGTCACTGCTGCAAGCAAGGGGCTCCCCTGAGATCAGCAGGGAATTTCTCAGCCGTGGAGGCATTTAGGCTGGGATMTGGGGAAGGGATTGAATGGCTACGCCTGAGCACCTTTGTTCTGCTTGGCTCCTTCGGAGAGCTTTGGCTCCATCCCTGTTTTATGATATCGGGTTTAATAAGGAATCTTGAATGGAGCGATGCTGCTGATTTGTACATCCGAGCGTGAACAGCAAGATTAAGTGACATCCACAGTTATTCAGGAAGTCTCTGGGAGAATGGAAAGCAGGAACCAGCTGATCTGGTTCCTTCCCAACACTTATCTCCTGGCCACTGCTGTCTCCCACATGCTTTGGGAGTTTAAAGAGCCTCCCGGGATTTCTCCGGTCTCTCCCATCCCCACTCCCTTAGGTTTGCCAGCGTGGCTGCTGTTCCTGTGCTATCTCAGTGTTGTCATTGCAGGGGAGAGCTCTCAGAAGCCCTGACTAGCTGCCATCAAAGCTGGTGAATGCTCAGGAGAGGAGGGAGGGAGCTGGTATCTCACATATTTCTGTCCCTAGCTTTGTTTGGGACGAGAGCCGGCAGTGGCTCAGTGCTCAGCCAGGAGGAGCGGGGGGCTGGGGGAGGTTGCATGTGACACCGTGGGCCTCCAGAGTGATGTAAGAGGGAATGATTAAAATAGAGGAACTGGACATGAGTCAGACCTTGAAATCCTTCCAGGGAAGTAAAGTTYTGCAGAGCTGTGAGGGACACGGTGAGTCTGTCGTGGAAACAGCTGACTCCACCTCCAGCTCGGCTCTCCCTGCTCRGCATCAGCGATGCTGGAGGCCAGGACATCCCAGAGGGAGAGGGCTGGGGGTGGTCTGGGGGGACAGCTGTGATGGGGGTCCAGTGCACAAGGGAGGCTGAAATTACAGGAATCTGTGTTTCTCTGGCTCTGCCTGTTTYAGAGGTGGGCTGGGGGCTGCAGCTGAAGCAGCTGGTCGCTCAAACCTTCAGCTTTGCCAGTGCAGTGAAAAGAGTGGCTTTTTGTGGTGTTTTGTGTTGGATTTTTATGGTGCTCAKTTGAGCAGCTGGCAAAAAAAAAWTTTAAAAAAAGTGATGAAAACAAGATCCCATCAGGGGTGCTGGAAGAAGGAGTGAGGGAAACTGTTGTCACCCTGCCTTGCCATGCACAGGCAATGTGTCAGTCCTGGTTCATCTTTAGGAAGGAGCTGTGCTGCCACTGTAGGAAATGACTCATGGGAAGAGTAGGAGAYAGAACCTGCTCAAGGAACACCAAGCTGTTCCCATGCTGTGGGAGATGGGTAGCCACAATCAGAAGTGTCTGCGCTGCAGATTGTATTAGACTTCAAATGGAGTGGAATATTTTCAGAAGTTCTTAAGCCCTGCTAGAGGAAAAGATTTAAAGACARAATTTCAGGAATCCAAAGCTTTGAGCTCTTTTTTGGTTCCTTTTTGGTTTTGATGTGTGCTTATATCTCTATATTTCACATAGAGTGTCAATACTGCACCAGCTGTGCTATTTTGCTTACAATCTGTTTTGTTAGTAGTATTCTTTTTTAAAAGAGATGGAGAAGAAGGAGCAAAATTTAGTTCAAAGATGTGCTTAGTAATTTTCGGGTTCATCTGAGGTCTATTCACAAGTCTGTCAAACACAACTGAGATTTCCTTGTTTTTCTAAGTGCTGCTGGTCATGTGCTTGGAGCCTCAGTCTTTCAGGTGAAAAGTTTTCCCTCTTTCACCTCATGAAATAAAAGCCCTAGCCTAAAGTGCCATCCCCAGGGCTGGAAGGGTTTGGTAACAGCAACACGAGCAAATCATTAACATCACGAGCAGATATCTCACACACACATGAGATATCTCATCTCACATGAGCTGGGATTTGGGAAACTGCTAACAACATTTCAAAGCACTCTCAGACGTGGCCAGCTAAAGCCAGTGGAGAAATGTGTGGTCTGAGGAATTGTGTGCACAGGWAAATCCTCACGAAAAGCTGCAGAAAGGAGCACAGAGAGTCTGTAGGAGCTGAAGGACAGGACTCGGGTAGCTCTGTCTTGTGCCAGAACCCCGGCAGAGCACCAAAACATTTGGTGCCTTTTTAAGGAACTAATTAATTTAAAAAATAAATAATATGCTTTTAATCATTCTGTTTGCATGAAAAGTCCAGTGGAGGTCCTGAAAACTAGCCATGAACAAAGTTCCTCTCTTAATGAGAGGGTTTTAGCCCATGGATTGGATGTTTCCTGTTAGCCATTTACGTCAATTCTTTTGCTATTTTTTTTTTTTTTGCTTTGTTAACCTAAATTTTTAAAATAGATGTGGTTTGAGCAATCAGTGGCTTTTTTTAAAGCTGAGGTTGGACACTGAAGCTGGGCAGCTGGTCTGGTCTCTCCACCCCTCTGGGCCTGGTTCACCACTCTGAAATGCAGGCGTGAGCCCAGAGCAAATGTCACCATTTTTTTCTGGCCTGAGTTGTGTTCCACGTGTCTGGAGTTTCCCAAATCTCCATGGTGAGGTGCTTGCATGGTTACATCTCTCATGTTCCTATGTCCATTATTCTATCATCCAGATAACCTGGCAAGGTGGACAATATCAGCATTTATTTGATTTTTTTTTAGGAATGGCCAAAACAAAGTACTGAAAACACAGGGAAAAGGGATTGAAAGGTGCTGAGAGCCGTAATTTCCACTGAAAGAAAAGAAACAATCCCATAAATGGCAGTTTTTCCCCAAGGATGTTCCTAAGCAACTTGTCCATCATCATTAAAAAATCTCATGAGGAACTGAACCAATGTCTCCCAGGCACTTTTAATCCTTCAGGGAAAGCTCATTCATAAATCAAAGCTCAAAAATTAGAAATCGTAAGGAAAAAATAATGCAACTCTCACTTCTGAGTCTGAAAACATTTTGACCACTAAAGCTGTTTGGCTTTCTTGAATAGGAAGCGGCTTGATTTGGGAATGTTTGCTGTAGATAAGGAGGCTCAGGGCTCTCTGGCATGATTTTGGTTAGAGCTCTGCACATTGGGAAAAGGTCCTGTACCAGTGGAACAGCAGCAGAGCAGGAGTGTGGAGGGGCTGGCATTTCTCTTGAGTGAAATTTGGCTGGAGGGGCTTCAGGAAATTTTTGTTGTGCTGCTCCTGCTGTGCTCCCMCAGTAGGGATAGTTATGTTTAAAAATGTGAAGTCTTTGTCCCAAGAGGAGGTGGCTCTGTGCAGTCTCCCAGGGACAGAGAGCAAAGCCTCCTTTCGGGTGGCAGAGGAGCAGAGCCACAGCAGGACCCGCACTCTGTACCCAGCTGGGATGGCATCTCCTTCCCCACAGGGATGAAATCTGCCCAGACCAAGGGAGACAGAGATCCCTGTGCAGTTGTTGGGTTACAGGAGGCACAGCAGGAGCACAGGGGTTGTTGGGTTCCCTTTGGGGTGACTTTGGCTGGGGCTGAGCCACCCCTCACCCACCTGCAGAGGGGCTTAGGCTGCTCTCTACACCAGGAATTCTCTCAGAGGTGTGAGCTGCCAACATAAGCTACACTTGTTTGTTTTATTCTCCTTCTTTTTTTCCAGTGAATGCTTTCTCTCACCCTCAGCCCTGCTTCTCCACCACCTTTTTTATTTTTCCTTTTTCCTTACTTAAATTGTTTGACTTGCTAGTTCCATCCCTGGGGAGGCTCCTGGGCAGTGATTCACCTGGCTGCAGCCAACTGGCAAACAGAGTCCTTTGCAGACAAGACAGGAGGGCTGCTTGGTTTGAGCAGCTTCACCTTCAGCCAACAGGAAAATAAAATCCTATTTTTGGAGAACGGTTCTGTTGGCGTGCAGACCTGCCAGGATTCTTCGGAGCAGCAGCTGCCAGACTGCCTCCCTCGCTCCTTCAGGGAAAGSGCTTTAAACTGAATCAGATGTTGTGTGCACACACCCACATGTGAGCACCTGAAAGGACTTTGGGGGAGCAAAGGACACYGTGTGTGTCACAGTCCCTGCTCCCAGGGACAGGAGACAAGGAGCGGTGGCGTCTGCTGTGAGCAGGGGCAGAGCTTTGGCTGCCAGCAGCCAGCAGAAAGGGCAGGCTGCTCTGTTTGCTTTCAGCAGAGGAAGAAAGGAAGGGGAGGTGGAGGGGGATGTAATCCCCTGGTGCAGGAGGAGCTGGTTCCAGTGTCTGTCTAGGTCTGGTTGTTCTCAGCAGGAGCCTCCCGGTGTATGAAAGGATGCCCTTTGCAGGGAGCGGGGATGAAAAGGAATTCAGGCACTGTTGGAGCATCTCAAAGATGGAGAATTTGTTACTGCTTCAGCTTCAGCCCTTTCAGCGTAACCTGGGATCAATCAGTTTGTGTCTGTCTGTGTCTCAGCTCACCAAATACAAATTGTGCAACCCCCGTGGGGCTCTGCTGTGTCAGGGACGGGGGAGCTCAGAGCACCCAGATCCTGTCAGTGCGAAGCATCTGCTCTGTGCTCTCTGCAGCTCCTCCCCGAGCTTCATCTTGCTTCTTTCATTGAACTTCTCCTTCAGACAATGYGAAATCCATTCAGCTGGACATTTTCCCCCACCTCCTCTCTGAGTTTCCCAGYGGTGAGATGGAGCCAAAAGTTTTGTCATACCTGACTGGAGCGCTGCGGAGGAGCACCCCGCCGGCTCTTGGCCAACACGACTTGTTAGTGGAGCGTTCCCTTCCTATTCCTGCTGCCATTTGCCATTCCCTTCGCTGTCCTGGTCCTTCTTGCACATCCCCTCCCTCCCACAGAGCGGGCAGGATGCATGGCTCAGGATTTTTGACTGGGGTGTTTTCCTTTGCTGTCCCAATTCTTAAGCATAATTTCCAGGGACTAGTTTTCCTGAAAAAAAAACCAGCTGCACCCTGAAAAATGATGGATTTTCTGTACCAAAACCCCCTCRGCACTCACAGGAGGCTCTGAATCCGCCGGACTCTTTAATCTCTTTCAAAAGTCTCTTGTTAAGGGCTGCCAGTTGTGACCTGCCTGTCTGCCAGCACCATAAAATGAGCTTCCTGCCCCATGTGTTCCCCCTCACTTTGGGCTCCTCAGGCTGCTGGAGCAGTGCATGGGAGAGCAGAGGTATTACGGGAATGAAACCAATGGGATAACAAAGTCTGCTTGTAACTTCTGGGCTGCTTGTTTTGGTTGAATAGTGCTAGTTCTGTTCCTGGGGAACATCTCTATCCTTTATGCTCAGGCAGGAGAGGCACCGAAAAAATAGCTTTTACAGACGTGTGAGATCCAATAAATTAGGATGCTGTGGTCACTGGAACTGTTATTGTGGTTTCAACTGCTACTGCTTACCCCATGGAAACAAAGTGCTTKCTTTTTCATTAGGGGGCTTAGAAGATTGATTGTTTCCTGCTGTGCTGGGATAGCTTTCACAACCTGGTTTGGGTCTTTGGASACTGTATGGATGCTGAAATATCCTCCTCCATGCCACAGCCACCAGCCTTAGCCTCGTTTAATGTGCAAACCCCGTTAATGGTGCTGTGCTAGGCTCTGTTGCTGGGCTGGGACGCTTGGGGTTGGTTGAATTGAAGCTGCTCTTTCCATTTTCCTCCTCCTCCTCTGGGTTTGTTTCACAGCCTGGGCCAAAAGGCACCAGGGGACCACCCACCACCCCAACAATGAGCTGGGGCTGGGGGTTGTTTGTGCCAGCAGTGCAGATTGTGTGTTAAGGACAATCAGGTGTTGGCAAGGATGGGGCTTCACTGCTGAGCATTGTCCTGTTTTGGCTTTTCTTTCAGCTTCCTCTCCCTTTCACCCTTTTCCATCCCCTCTTGAGGACAGGCAGAACCCTGAGCTCTGTGAGCAATCACAGCATGCAGTGAATGGATTTTATTGCTGAACCTCTTGGTTGTTGGGTAATACTGGCCAAGTGAGCTCAGGYGCTCAGCTCTGCCTTCCAAACACAGGAATAATCTGGTTTTCTAGGTATTTGAAGATCTAGTGCTGGAAAACCCGTGTAAAAGTTAGCTTTTTATTAACTCTATCACCAAGTGCCTCAAATTTCCTGTTTTAAACAGCAAGGTTAATACTGAAACTGAGGCACAAAAAGAGTGAAACACAAATTTAAATAGTTCCTTATCTGGGCTCTTTTATTCTGGCACAGGAGCACACTGTTTATGTCACATTGCAAGAGTTTTAAACCAAACTCAGAAAATGGTGTTTTAGTCTGGAGCAGGCGTTCCCCCAGCTGATATTGAGTGCTGCAGCAATATTGTTTTCATTGTGCCATTCAAAGTAGTAAAATCTCCCCACGCTGGCAAGAGCTCAGCTCCACAGCAGACACCTCAGCAGCTCCAGGGCTGCTCAGTGGCACCCATGGGTCACTCCATGCCCACTCTGCCCTCTGAGGAAGGAAGGATGCAGCTGGGGGAAAGCTGAAGGCTGTGACTGAAATCTGCAGCAGCGTAAGTACAGTATCAGTCTATGCACATTCATATTTTCCTTGGCAAGCTGTATGACTGTAAACAGCAAAATATTCTGGCACTCTTTTATTATTTTTTTCTGTCTTGCCTGAGCAATGAGTTTTCCCTGCACATCCCTCTTCTGATCTGATTGATTCAGCATGTAGCAGTGTTATTTTTCCCCTTTTYTTTCATTAAAGAAAATTGTAGCCCCCCTGCCTTCTTGTTATATTTGACGTCTTTGTCTCTAGATGGCAGAAAGCTGTTTCCAGTGGTTGCTTACCACAACTTCTTGGCATGTGCACAGGCCTGAGGGATGTAGTGCCTAGCTGGAGGAAGGCAGACAACTTTCCTATTCGTGTGATTCCCATAAAATCGAAGTGTTGGACCAAGCAAGGGATAYCTTGTGTYRGTTCAGTCCTTCATGCTGTAGGGAATTGGTGCAGAAGAGGTGAAAAGCTCGCTCTGAGGTCAAAATTATGGTTGCCTTAAGCACCTCTCACCTTTGATTTGACCAAGCATCTTTTTACCTTTTCTGTTCACCAGGAGTTGTAAACCCTTGAAGGTCAAGGGAGGTCTTGGATGACAGAACTGCCCAGAGCAGTTTTTCTGTTCTGTCTGCTGTGATCATTGCAGTTTTCATTGTTGCTGATGGGTTTCCAGATAAGCGTGTTGCATTCCACCTCCTTCAGATTTGCTTTCCCAAATCAGCAGCGTTTGTAGTGTACAGGGAAGAAGGAAGAGAAGAGAGCATCCTCTCCCTGTCTGCTTCATCCCTGTCTCTGAAATTSTCAGATATTCCAGAGCCACACTTGTGTTTTCCTTTGTATTTCTGGTGAGCCAGAGAAGGGGATAAAGCAGTTTTACTTTGACTCAGTTCGAGTTCTTCCTGCAGCAGACAGAGCATGGCAGTGCAGGGAAGAGCAAGCTGCTGTGGGATTTGGTTGTAGGAGGGAACTKGGGGGGGTTTAGAGGAGCACAGGGTCTGTCCAAGAGTGAGAGAGAACGTGTCACATCACCACGTTCTGGCTCTGGCTCAGTACCTCTGCTCCCTTCCCTGTAATTGACTGAAGTCTTCCAAATTTCTATGGGATGTAATGAGACGATGAAGTCGTCTTTTGTGGTGACTTTTTCATGTAGCAAACATGGCCTTTCACAGCTCTGGGGTGTGGGCTGTAATGAGTTTGGAAGGGTTTGTTGCTCTGGCAGGCTGAGAGGGAGTGAATTCACCAGGCATCTCCGATCAGCTCCATTGAGCATCTGCATGGGCTCCAGCAGCCTTTGTGCTGTCCAGCTGCCCTGGGAGAAGGGGGTGCTGCTCAAACAAACAATCCTGCCAGCAGATAGCACCAAATAATTCACATTGACAGTCCAATTTTGAATGCAGTCATTGCAGTGAGGGTTATGAATCAGGGGGGTTGGCTTTGTGGAGCTGTGCTGGTGTGGGATGGTTTGGATGAAGACAGGCAGGCTGGTTGTCCCAGAAATCCCAAAATGCTACACAGGGTGCAGGGGGAGCGGTTTGTAGCTGACTGTCTGTACTCCAGGGAGCCTCAATAACTAACATTCGTGTTTGCCTCCTCTTCTCAGGGTTTTCCTGGTAATTTTGGAGAGCGWGGACCTCCAGGCATCGATGGGAACCCTGTAAGTTCATAATTTTTCCTTTCTTTGTTCCATTGCAGTAGACAACACACTGTACTGCATCATGCTAGTTAGAGCTGAGTGAATCTTTCAAGTCTGGTGGCAGTTGCTGGATGGTTTTTTCCCTTCTGACAAACAAATGTGCATCCCTGTCCTACTCAAATTCCTGCATTCAATTCCTGTAATTGCCAGGTCCTCTTTTGCCATCAGTTCTCTGTCTCCCTCTATTGCCTTCCTCGCACTTCAATCTTGACAGACCTTTCTTATCCTGAGGGTGTGACTAGGAGAGAAATCAAGACAAAAAGGGCAAGGATGTTGCTGTGGCTGAGCAGGCAGTGTTTGGAGCACACAAGAAGTGCCAGATTCCCTGCTCCAGTATCTGGGAGCACTGAGGGACAGACTCCACAGCCCAGGCTGSTGCCTGCCCCATCTCAGCCAGCCCTGGGACTGCATGGGGAGAAGGCTCCTGAGTTCTTGGCCTCCCTTTGGTCTTCATCTGACCCCTGCTGACTTCCTAAGAGTGGGATGTGTCCTGGGAATTGGTCAGGATGGTCACAGAGGACATTGAAGCAGCCTGGTGCTGTTAAAGGTTTAATTTGCTCTGCTCTTGTAGCACTAAACTGCGGGAATGTTTGTGTTTGCCGCTGCTCACTGAACATGCCCTCGTGGTTTGCAACATTTCTCAGATGTATTAATTATCCTGAATTATGTTCTGAATGACTTTGYTGGTCCTCCCTGAATTAGCATGTGAGCAGCACTGATTCATCTTTGAAATTCCTGCTGCCTTGGTTATTCACACATAATCACCGTGCTGCTCTGGGGTTTGATGGGATGATTTGTGTGGAGTAACCCACTCCACATGTGTCTGCAAGTTCCCATTCGTCATATATGCAGCATAAAAGTTATTTTCACAACCGACTCCAATCACCAAGCCAAGCTCAGCTACACTCCAGCCTTTGTGGGAATTCAGCACAAGAGTCATAAATGCAATGAACTGAAAGAATTACATTCCCAAGGAATAKTTCTGCAGGACTTTTCCCATCCTTCAGTCAACTTAAGCCATGGGTCAGAGTGGAATCAGTAGTCCCAAAGTAGAAAACTTTCTGGTTGTACTGCTGTTTCCAGCCAGCCCACCAGGAAGAGGAGGAATCCTGGAGGACAGGAAGATTCTTTTTTTTCCCCAAATAACTTATTTTGTTTTCTTTTGAATATGCAAGTTTTCTAAGCCCATTCAGAAGATGTTCTCAATGCCAGTCAGCTGAATGGCAGTTCCCAGAGCCTCGGAGGACAGCAAATGTCCCGCTAATTCATCCAGAAGGATTGCTCTTCTTTCATCTTATCAACGGCTTTTAAATATTAATGCGCCTTGGCCATCGCAGAATGAAAACAGACTGTTTGGGCTGACTTGAAGGGAGGTTCACAGGGTCACAAGAGGAGTCACAGACACAGAAAAATGCCAGAAAGTCTGTTTGTGGAGCACACAAATATGCGGGGTTGGGTAGGTGGGGTGCCACATCCTCTGCTCGATGCTCTGCTCGCGTGGGGAGCACTGAGCCTCTGATCTCTCTGCCATCCCCTCTGGGCTCAGCTCAGGCTCTCCCATCCCCAGGGGCTTTCTGCCCTCCTGGCAGTCCGAATTCCACATCCTGTGCTCCCCAGAGTGCTTTGGCCGCTCCATTTTTGCTCCTGGTGGCAGGAACCAGGCTGGGAAAGGGCTGTTGGTTCATCTCTCCTCTCCTGTCCCGGTGCCCAGTTCATGCACTGAGAAAAGGAGAACAGAGCCTGATTTCCCTCGCAGGTCAGGACCAGCCTGTCCTCACTGACAGCCAGGAAAGGCCACTTGTAAATCCTTCATTTCCTAGGCCAGGAATGGCTCAAATTAGCAGCTAGTCCTGTCCCCATGTCTCAGGGGAGCCCACCCCCTCCTCTGGCGGGAGGAAATCCTCTTCCCTTGGCCGTGAGGTCACACATTTCCACATACCCCATCCTCTTGAGGAATATCCACACGGCATAAGCCAGAAATCTGGGAWGTGCCTCTTGAAACTGGTGGGACCAAGAGCTGGCCGTCCACCCAGGCTGCAGCCCAGCCACCCTGGGAGCCTGCAGAGCTCGCTGGGAAACCCAGGCCACCGTGCAGCTCCTGTGCTCAGCATTCCTGGGATACTCCCTCTTCTTCCTGAGCCTAGTAATAATGCCAGGCCTTGGCTGAAAGCTTGAAGCCGACCTTATAACAGTAGCTCTGAGGACACAGAAATCCCACCCATGAGGAACAATTGCTCCACAGATGTCCCAAGTATGCAGGAAAGGAACTGGCCATAAAAAAAAAAAAGAGCAATTTTAGGCTGGTTGAGATTATGAAACGCTTTTTTGTGTGTGTGTGCTTGCCCAATAGTCCTTTACTCCACTTCCCATAAAATAAACACACGTAACCCTTTACCCAAGGAGCCCRGAGCACATTCAGTCACGTTGCGTCCCCTTCTCTTTCCTTCTTCCACRAGGCCAATCTCACCATAAAAGGGGAGCTTTATTGCACTGGAGGGGACTCCACCAGATGTGTACCATAAACCCAGCAGGGCTGTCAGAGARAGCAGCCAGCCTGATGCAGAGCAGGGGCAGGGCTGTCTGAGCTGACGGGAATTTCAGCATTTCCCGTGCACTTGTTTGGAGAGGCCCCRTTGGAGCTGGAGGTGTGTGAGAGCAGGTCCCTGCCCTGGCAAGCAGCCTGGCCAGGGAGACACGGGACAGGCTGAGCACCCCATGGCTGAAGCAC
Source organism: Malurus melanocephalus (assembly GCF_030028575.1). Classification (NCBI taxonomy): domain Eukaryota; kingdom Metazoa; phylum Chordata; class Aves; order Passeriformes; family Maluridae; genus Malurus; species Malurus melanocephalus. The sequence continues at coordinate 220,626 of NW_026623462.1, forward strand.
TCAGGGACCTGGATTGGGGATTTAGGGGGGTCTGGAACAACTTCTCTGCTGTGCTTCAGCTCCAGATGCCATCAGGCACCTGCCAGTGCTCCTGCRTGTCTTTGGAGAGCTCAGGCAGGGAGTCTGTGGTGAAGCTGAGAGCCCAAACCAGCTCCACACCCCCCTTAGCATGATGAGCTGCAAGGGGCCAAACACACTCCCAGGAGCCATTTGCCAGCACCAGAAGCTGCCATGCCTTCTCCCCAAACTACCCAGTTCCGTTTTCATGCAGGTCTTCCTTTCCCTATGAGTTTYATTATTACTTTTTATGATTACTATTATTATTTTATTTTTGCTTCACCACTCCCATAAAACTCACTTTTCCCAATGCTAAAGCAGCAGTTTTCCTCTCCTTTCCCCCTTAGYCTTGCTGTCCCTGTGTCCCTCCCCATCCCAGCCCTTCTCCTTGCCCATGGCTGGATCTCCCCTGGGGCAGGCTCCCACATCTCCCCTGTTTGAAAAAACAGAAAGCTCCTTTCATCCAGCCTGTTCCTGGGAGGGAAATCAGCCCTGGGAGTGCCAACAACAGCCTGTGTCAGCCCAGGATGTGCTCACAAACTCCTGAAGATGGAAGTTCTGCATCCCTTTGGTTGGGGTGGAAATGGGGGGATGAAAGGGAAGGGATGGTCTTTTCCCTTCCCTCAAGCCCTTGTAATCTTGAGCTGCCTTTCAGCCTCTGGTTGTCCATAAAGTGCCTGTAACCATGTGGGTTTGTCTTTCCTTTTAGGGAGAGTTGGGAGCCCCAGGTCCTCCTGGAGTCCTTGGACTCATTGTAAGTACAAAAACAAATGGAGATCTGGCTTGTCGGGCTTTAACCCTCTCAACCCATATAACTACACACAGATTTTCCTCTTCCTGTGAGCAGGATGACTGTTTGTATGGGGGAGGTGTGACATCTGGGGAGAGAGGGGGTTTCCTGGTGGATTGGGAGGTGGAGGAGGGCAAACCCTTTCCAAGCAAAAGGAAACAGATTAGAAGCTTTTTTTTTTTTCATGACAACTTACCCTTTCGATAGCATTTGCCAGGGTGTTTCCTCAAAGATTCAACATTCATTCCACACCAGGATCTCTTAAAAAGTGAGTCCCTGTGAGCAGTGACCTCAGGGACACATGGCTCTTGTTCACTGGGGAGGCTGTGGGCAGGAACAGTCTGTCCTCTGGGTGTACAGGAATTTCACATGCACTCTCACCATCCCATCACTAACCCAGGTAATTACGTACTCACCCAAATTCCGCCCTTCCTTACACTTTTCTCCCAGCAGGAGATAAATGACTGTAAGGATGGGTGGCAGCTCCTCTGGTAGCTCTGCTGGGGATGAATGAATGCCCAGATGAACATGGGCATTATTTTTAGGTCTCAGGACTTGTTTCAGGTTATTATCTAACATGCACAAAAAGTGGTAGGCTCTGTGAGTAYTACAGCATTCTTTCAAAATGATTCCTCCTCAGCTGTGATAATCCAGGGAAACTCAATTGGCAAGGAATGGTTAGAAACCTTCCCCTTTTGCCTTTCCATAGTTWAAATTATAGGAGTGTGTGTCAGCTGAGATCAAGGCCTTGATTGCACAAACCCAGAAATCTTACATTCCTTGAAGGAATAGCAGGGAATCGGGTGGAACCCTCATTTTGGAGGTGGGGGATTGGGGCAGAGGTGGATTGAGGGGAAGGTTTTCCATGGAAACAGCAATTAAACAGTAATTTAAATTAGTTTAAAAAAAACAAAACAACTGTGTTTCCCCTTGTTAGTGGAGATGAATGTAGCTACTTTAGCCATAGCAGCAGAAAGGATGTGCTCCTGGCAAAGAGCTGGAAAAGAAAGATCACTATTTATTATCACTATTTAAAAYAATGCACTGAAGGCATTTTCCAGATTGGATTCCATTTCTCCTTGCTTTTGGAAAGATTTATCTTTACCTGGCTGCTGTTACCTCACAGATATTTTGTTTGTTAGAAAGCGTAAGTCGGGTATGGTAAACGTGATCGTGATCCTTCCAGAGATGAGGACTCAGGGACTGCCTGTCCTCCCCTCCACTCTGGCCCAGCCAAAACTGAGATTTGGGTCAAACTGAGCCCGATCCTGTGTCCCAGAATAACATGCATCTCCTGAGTTTGGGATGCTGAGGCATCTCTGGTGGGACAGACAAGAGTGATCTCCTGCATCTCCTGGGGACCGGCCGGGCTCCGGCTGCCCCGCACACCCCGCAGGGTTTGCTGCAGGGTGAGAGAGGCTGAAGAGCAGGATTAGGTGTAACTGAAGCCTCTTGCTCTCCTAATTAACCATGTGGGCAGGTCCCAGGGTAAATGCATTTCTACAAGCAGCCTTTATGCCTTTATGGATGTATGAAAAGGGCTCTGTTGGGGCGGCTGCAGCCCGGCTCTGCCCTCATGGCTGCGAGCCCGGGGCTGCGGCTGGAGAATCGCTCCTTCAGGGAGCTGCCCTGTTTATTTACACACTGAGGCCGGGCTGGTGCACCCTGTCACTGCCTCTCTTCATGGCACAGAGCAGCCAGAGCCCGTTTCAGCGACGGCACTGAAGGGTTTCTGTTGTACACCACACGTGGGTGCCCACTCCAGCATGTCCCAACACACGATGCCACGCTGACTGCTCACTGCAGCACCATGAGACACCTCTGTCCTCACCTCCTGCCTCTCCTCTCCTTCCTTTGAGTGCTGCCTTTACTCCGGGGCTGTCTGCTCATTCAGAGGCTCCTGACTCGTGCCAGAATGCTGCTTGTGTTGATATCAGCAGTGCAGCTCTTCAGGAACACGAGACTGGACAGTAGAGGAATTTCACCCCACGGGCAGGGATCTGTTGGGTTTGCACCTAATGACTGTGGCAATGTTCCTTCTCTCACTAGGGTGACATGGGCCCTGTCGGACCGATTGGCTATCCAGGACCAAAAGGAGTAAAGGTGAGGGAATAGCTGAGCTCTGTGAGCTCTCACTCCTCCACAGCAGGGCTGGAGGTTTTCCTGTTCCTTCCTTGGACGGTGGTGACTGTCCTGAGAGAAGGGATGGGCAGCAGGGATGCATGTGCAGGCACAGGGCTGTTGAACACAGCACACTCTGGTGCTCTGCAGCATTGGTGTAAGTGGAGAATTCCAGCAGTTTTCCCCTGTGCCTCCAGCACATGAAGGCTGTTTGGAGAATGTGTGATGGAGCACACTCTGCATCTGAGATTGTGCCAGGCCATTTCTGTGGGTCTGAGCCACCAACCCCATCAGCCACAGCAATGTCACAGACCTGAGCAAGTCTCCACATGGCTCAGYCTCACTCTGAACTTTCTTTTGTTTCAGGGGCTGATGGGGAACCCTGGAGAACATGGACTGAAAGGTGATAAGGTGATCTGAATACTCCCTTATTGCACTGTGTTTTAATTTTGCATGTGAAATCCCCTTCCTAGTTTCTCTTCCTTACTCAGCACCGTGGTGCTGGTTCCACTCTGGCCATCTCTACCTCATCCTCTCACACTCCCTCCACTGCTCACATTCCAGTTTTGATTTTTCTTTCTTTGATACCTGCCCCATCCCCTTTTCCATGGAGCATAAATCAGTTACGCTCAGATCTTCTTTGGAGCTCCCATCTCCCCCGATGATGACAGAAATTTTACAATTATCTAATTTTATTTTTACATAATGGGATGGGGAGGATAAATCTAACACTGGCAATGGGTTTGCATGAATGCATTTGGGGGAAACACGTGGGTGTGACAAAGCAGCATTGGGTCAAACAAACCAGGTGGATCCCCTGGAAAAAYTGTTGTGTTTTGGATACCTCTGCTCCTGTTCAAGGAGTTCAGCTTCCTGCTGAGAGGAAATTGCCTTGCCCCAAACTGACATAAATCACTTCAGAAAGAGCAAAATGGAGAGGGGCCTTGATTGCAGTGATTCAGTGGCGCTGGCACCAAAAAAAAAAAAAAACGCAGTTTGGGCTAAATCAGCATGAAGCTGTGTGTGTAWATGTCTCACTGTCACGAGAACCCTCCTCCTACAGATATTGGGCTGTAGGATTTATTTAGTCTGAACGAGTGGGAGGTGCAGTTATTTATTGCTGGCTCTGATTGCTCAGGAGGGCAGTGGAAAATGACCATTAAGTGTATTCTCCTCCTCCTGTYGGATGTTTTATTCTCTTCTTAGATGTTTGCTTTTAGAGAATGATTTAGCAGCCCAAAACTGCACAGGGGGGAGGTAGTGTCAAGCCAGTTGATTCAGCTTTTCTTATATTATAGCAGCTCTTTGCCAGGGCTCCTGTGTCTGCAATTYCCATTTCTCCCCTCTGCTGCCTTTTCACTTGTGTTGAGAGCAATGGCAGGGCAAGAGAAGAGTTTTTTCTTTAGGACAAGCTTAAGAGATTATTGCTGGTTTCTTGGCTAAGCATCAGATCCTAGACTCCACAGACTTTCCCATCCATTCCCTGGAATTAAATATCTGAAGAATTACCAACATCTAAATCATTGTTTAGCAAAATTAACCTTCGTGGACATTTCAGTCTCCATCACTTTACAGAAACTGCTCTGTTTCTCCTCAGTATTTCCCCAGCCTCAGCTGTCGCAGGACCCAAATGGTTTGTGGCTCTCTGGAGTTATYCTTACAAGACTCCCAAGTGCAGCATTATCCATCCTTCCTGCTAATCTCATGCTCCTGAGGCACAGGAAAACCTTTTCCTCCCCTCTCTATCTGCCTCCCCGGCTGCAGGTCATCCTGCCTTCCTGAGGATGGGCTGATGAAGATTTAATTTAATTGGATGTCTGCGAKCTCCTATTAATCCTATCTGTCTTGGTCACATCCAAAACACGTGGCCTTGTACAGGTTTGTCTTTTTGCAGCTGAGGAAAACTCCCTTCACCCAGAAACAGTCAGACAGGTGCTGGTAAAACCTGAGAATAATGACAGGGTGACTGGTGGTGTGTGTGWGCAGCAGGAATGTCACTGGAGCTGTCACCTCAATCCACCTGGGACAATGTCCTTGCATCACATGGCCAGGTGTGATCCAGAATAAGGGACAGCATCTCACTCCTCCTGCAAAAATCWCATCTTTTTATCCAGCAGCAAGGCAGGCAAGTCCAGGTCATCCTTCTGTTTCCATCCCTGTGTTTTCACAGAGGCAAGGAGAGGGGGAAGAGAGGGTTTTATCTGCTCCTACAGGGAGAAGTGGAATTACTGTTCAACCCTGAAATAAAGAGGGGCCTTGAGAGGACCATGTGGGGTGATGAGTGCAGGGGAAAGGTGGAGGAAGCAGAGGAAATCCCAGCTACTTGTTCACATAAAGGAGTTTTATGAATCAGGACATCTGTAACTTGTGGAGGACACGGCTCAGGCAAATACCTCTGGAGCTGTGCAGCATTAGCTCCCTTTGCATTGCTAAGCAGGAAGTCTTGGGAAAAGAGACTTCCAGTCGAGGCAAAATGATGGGATTTTGCACAACGACCTCCTGTGCATCCCACAGACAGCAAAAGCCCCTCGTAGCCATGCACTGGTCCCTCCCCTTGCAGCCCCTCTCTGCTCGTGTTGGGTTACAAAGGGCCTCGGGGTGTCTGAGGCTGCCTTTCTGTTTATAGGTGAAACATGAAGCACAGGCAGCATCCCATGGGCAGAGCCTGTTTGTAATTTCAGATCCTGCATTCCTTTTCCTGCCCCCCGAACAAAGTCCTCGCAGGCCCATTTCGTCATCTCGGCGTCGCAGTTTTTAATAACAAACATGCCTGACCTCTTTCCTCTGTAATTTTTCCCTCACGTTAAGGACACAGACCCCAAGTCCCAGWTCTGAGGCAGTGAAAGGTGATGCCCTCATCCTCAGTTCTGTTTTCAGAGATTTACAGCCAGAGATGGACCGTTCATGCAGTGACATTTCGCTGTGCTGTCACAATAACCTGTGAACATCTGGTCTAAAGTCCAGCTCAGGATAAGAGATGTGTTTTGTTTCCCCCACTTCCTTCTTRCCCTCTTTAATGCCCCTTTCTCAGAGTTGTTTGAAAACTGGTTTCCTTGTCATGCCCCACTTTTCCTAAAGGTGAAAGAGAAAGGTTTGTTCCTGCCTTTTGCTGTGCTCAGGAAACTCTTTTATTTTAGTATTTATTACCTAGTATCCAAGTATTTATTCTAAAAAGGTATTTCCATGACCACTTGTACTGTCTGAGTAGAAAAGTGCTTAAGAAAAATAGAATCTTGCTTTTTTGACTCTCAGAATTGATGATAAAGRCAAACCTCAGAGCCAACCTGTCTGTTCCAAAAAAGCTGTTTTCGTGCTGCCTTCTGTTGGGAGCCAGAATTAAGTAGATTCCAGTGTTTTAAGCCTTGGACTACACAAAAAAAAAGTAGAAAATTGAGAGAAGACAAGAAAAATCTGTAAATGAGCTGGGTTATACAGTAGTTCTTTTGCCATTTCTATTGTATCTGATACTTGGGGTTCTTCCGAGCTGAAGCTGTGTAAGGAGCTGATTGTTTCCATTTTGCATTGCCAAAAAAAAAAAAAAAAGATGGAAAATAGTTTAGATGAAACAGCATGTTGGTTACTTGACTCAAATTAAAATATTTTAGGTTAAAAACAGAATGAGTAAAATCAATTTAACATTTTTTTAAGAGCAGCATTTTAATTTTGCTATATAAAAGATTTGTTTTGAAGATGGTTCAGTGAAATGTTCCGGGAACATTTACCAAAACATTTAAGCAAATTTAGCATGAATCCATGAAATGTTTCCATCATTGAATCTGCATAGTTCTTAATTATCTTTCTTCCGAACAACTTGGCTTTGAAAACTCTTTACCAACTCAGACCTGAAGCATCCACAATTTCATTATCCCCTGCATGTTACTGGAGTAGTTACAATTATTTCAGCTCTCTGATAACAAGTGGGTGGTTTTTCTGGAGTGAAGTGGACTTTCCCTGTCATCTCTCTGTGGATTTTGGCTCTGCTGCAGGGTTCCATATGTCTCCCATGTGGACTGTGTTTAAACCTATAGCTCTGGAGTGGCTCATTCCCTCGCTGGGAGGCCAAGTTTGTGGGACAGAGCTCCTCCAGCAGCTATTTTTGTTGGGTCTTGTCATTGCACCAAGTTATTGTAGTCCTTCCTCCTTTGACTTCCCAAGTAGAATTTTCCTTTCCCTGCCCCTTCATTGACTCAGCCTTTGTTTCAGTGAATCCCTCAATAGATGAGGTTGGAAAGGGCAGCAGGAGAGCTGCTCACAGCAGTCCACTGCTCCTTGGAAAACCTTCAGGGACTCTTGTGTTCCATCCAGCGAGTCAGAATCTGTGATGCTGGTCCAAAGAGGGGACAGACAGATGCCTTGGATAGGAAATATTGCCAGTGATGGGCTCCCCATCCCAGTGAACAGCAGCCTAYCCYTCCCAGGGAATCTCAGCTCGGATGYTGGCAGTGAGGTGGTACTAAAGCCTTGGGAGAAGTTGCTCTTGTTTTCTTATGGAAGAGGATTGATGTTTGATGCCAGCACTAGGATATGCTCACAGAAACCCTGAGGATTGTTTTCTTTTCTATAGAGCCTCGTGAGAGAAAAGGTCCATTCATTGAAAACTGAACTCTTGTGTTCAGCTGAATTTAACACTTCACCACCTTCATGGTCGCTSTTAGCCAGAGGAGGGTGGTCTCTCTCCTTGCAGCCTCTGTGCATACACAGTGTTTGGGAATTCCTGGTTTTCTCTCTCCTGCTGTTTCCTTTCTCACCTTAGAATCAAGCTGGGAAATAGGCACTTTGTCCAGGGTTGTTTTTACACTCAGTGTGATCTGCAGCTTGCCARCAGTTCAGGTTKGAGTGGGGCTGGTGCTGAGACTTTYGCTGTACAAAGAACCCTCTAAGCATCAACCTGGGTGTTTTGGCTGTTGCCTATTTTAACTCTCTGGTGGTGTGTACCCAGGGTGAGCAGGGAAGATCAGGTGTTCCAGGAGATATCGGCTTCCAAGGAGACAAGGTAATWGTTTTTCTTTTCTCCATCATTATTTTGCCCTTACATAGCAGTAGCCACCAGCTTTCCCAACTCATCTTAATCCATGAGGAGCTGGAATAAGCTTCATCCTGCTGTCAGSTTCCCCTGCTTGGATAGTTCCCATATGGGCTATGCTGTGCCTCTCTAAATCCACATCAGAATATGGATTTTGTTGTTACTCACTGCAAAAGTTCTGCCGGGGGTTTTCTGTGCAAGGAGCCACTTTTTCTAGCAGAGGCTGGGAGCAATGGGATTGATGGGGATGTGTCAAATGTGTGTGGTCCAGTGGCTGCAGACTCAGGAGATTTTGTCTGCTCAGTGCAGCAACTTAAACCCTGACCCAGGGAAGCCCTTAATGCTCTGTATAAGTTCTGATCAAATGACTTCTCCCCTGTGACTCCATACGATGCTGGCTGTGGCTGACAAATGCTGCACATAGCCCTGTGCTGGAGCCTGTGTGGCTCTGAGCCACAGCCAACTGCAGCAGCTCSTGTGTTCTTTGGGGCTAAATTCAGAGCTGTCTCCAGAAACATCTCCCTGACATCAGTGCAGCTGTCCCAGCTCTGTGCAGGGCTGAGTTCAGTCTTCAGGAGATGCTCCTCGCTCTGCAGCAGAGAGCTGGAGCCTGGGGATTGTTTGGTGGTTTTTTTTTTGATGCCTGATCATGTTCTGAAAGAATGTGTCTCTCTCAGGGCAGCCAGGGTTTGCCTGGGGTCCCTGGGGCACGAGGGAAGGCAGGCCCCCTGGTAAGTAACCAAGCACCCTCTGCTTCCTCACCTCCCTTTCTAAAGGTTCCGTGCCCAGCTTGGAAAGAGCTTGGCAAAAGTGTGCTGTTCTAAAGTGGAAAGCCAACAGCCAGGAGTCAGCTCACTTTCCCCCATGCTTTTCTGATTTCTGCAGGGAAAAGTTGGTGACAAAGGACCAGTTGGGTTTCCAGGACCACCTGGCCCTGAGGTATGTCCCACCACTCCTCCTCACATCTTCCCATCCTAGGGCTCCACTCCTCTGCTGGGATATGATGKCACATGGGTGGTGATGGGGGAGGAAGCATCAAGATGGGTTCATGATCTGTTCTACATCTCAYGGTTTTTCCTGTTTTTTCCTCCTACCTTTTTGCCATAGATAAAATAGAGGAGTTTTTTCAATTTTTCCCCCCACAAAATACCATTTAAAGTAGAAACTCCTCTTACTTCCCTTATAAAAAAGCAGTCACAGTGATACCTGAAACACAGAGTGAGCTTTCCCCAGCACACCATCATTTTCCTCCTTTCTAAGCAGCCAGACAAGGTCTGTAASATCCTGGAGAACCATTTCCAGCACAACTGATGATTTGTTTTCCCCTCATCAGCGTTCTGGTGTTTCACAGGGTCTGGAAGGGCTCTCAGCTGAGTGCTGCTGCTTAGCAATCATTCCTCTWTTTTCCACTGGAAATGAGCACGGATTCCTTTGTTTCCTTCTGGAGGGATTGATGGGTAGGAGGGAAGGAGCCACTCCTGGGCTGATGGCAGCTCACGAGGGTGTCAGCACCTTTCCCAGCTCCTCACCTGCTTCCCTCTGCCACCTCTYCCTTTCWYRGGGCAYRGAGAYTSTGCCCTGACTCACAAAGATTAATTAAACCCCAAATTGCCACTTTTAGCTGTGTGATGACAGGCAGGCTCTGACTGCAATAAATATTGTAAGAAGATGGACCTAAAGTGAATTGCTGGGAAAAGCTGCTCTTCCATAAACCCCCAGTGCTGCTCCGTTGTGTCCATTCCCTCCCAAAGCTGTGGTGGCCACACGTGGACACTGCCAGCTCAAAACACACCCTGTCCCTCAGTCTTTATTGAACCTCTGACAGAGGCTGACACTGCCTCAGAATTCCACCTGTGCACCCTGACTGTTCCTCATTTCCTCCAGGGCTTCCCAGGTGACATTGGCCCCCCAGGAGAAAACGGTCCTGAAGGTCTGAAGGTGAGTGGAGCAGAGACTACAGCTCTGTGTGGGGTTGGAAGCAGCCAGGGAAAACAAAGTAATGGGAAGAGGGGGGAAGAGAGAAAACCCTGGAGATTCCTAAAGATCGTCCTGGCCAGCATTTCAGCTTGGTCTGTTTGGCTTGAGGTCCCTCCAAGTGCAGCGTTGCAGCGTTTTCTTCAG
>NW_026623462.1:230847-266700 GCF_030028575.1 Malurus melanocephalus
TGGCTGTGAAAGAGACTTTCTCATTTTAATTGCCCTTCTGAGCTTATGTTTCTATTTTCTGAGCGTCTTTTCCTTTGGCTCTTTCTCAGGGCAAGCCAGGAGCACRAGGTTTACCTGGGCCAAGAGGACTGCCTGGACAAGAGGTGAGTGTCCTGAGCCCAAAAGAGATTTGATTTAAAGAACAWCACCGAATTTTGTAAATTAATGCATGCTGAAATGGTGTCTGTGGTTTAAAATCCTCTGGTCCCTCTGAATCTGGAAGCAGATGCTTGTAGTGAGTGATCAGAGACTTGCAGAAGAGGAGCTTCCCCTGAGCTCTGTGATCTCCAAGTCCTGTGATCTCTGCTCCCAGCCACTGCTGGCACCTGCCGACCCTAAATTCTGCCTTGGCTTTGCTTTTAAAGCCTGTTCCCCCACCCCCAGATGGGTKTTAGTGCCCTTTTCCCTGCACATCCCCTTGCACAGACATGCCCTGGCCTGGCTTTGGCTTTCTGCTCCTTTTAAGTGTGTTCCCTTTCAACCCTGAGACCTGCAGACTCCCCTCTCTCCCACAGAGCAACATCCCTCTGCAAAAAGAGAAAGAAAAGGGAATTGCTGCTCTGCAGAAATCCATTTCCCCCAGCACCTCACAGCTTGGCAGCTTTCACTCACCACCTCACCTCAGAAACTGAAGCATCTCCCCCTTGTATTTGCTAAAAAGGGACAATTGTCATCGATTTAATTGTCCTGGAGCTGCAGATATATCCTGGGAGCAGCAGAGAAGGTCCAAATTCCCTGTTTTTCCCGTTGTAACTCCAGTGACATKGGTGCAGTTTCCTCTCACTCAAGCCAGTGTAAGCTGTTTGTCCAGAGTCATGAGACATTGTGTAAATAATACTGAGCACATGCATGGGCAGGAGCTCGTTTTAATAGCACTAATAATTCTTAACTTTTTCTGGGAACTCTTCTGCTTGTTCTCTAAATGGGATTAATGCAAATTAGCTCATTTATTTGCACTGAAATAAGGAAAAAAAATATTCCAGCCAAAATACAAAGGGAATCGAAGCCCCGCATTCCAGGTTCAGGCAGGCATGACCAAGCTGCCTTCAATTTAGTCTAGTTAGTGAGTGTCAAAGTAAGCCCAAAGACATGGACATGGAGTTTGGTGCAAGCTGGGCTGAAGGACTTTGAGTGTGCAGCAGAGCACAGCGCTGCGCCCTCACCACGGTGCTCAGCCAGGGCACTGGGTCAGGGCCCTGAATTGCATCCCACTGGAAATGTGTGGACCATTGTGGGTGGCTTGTGTGAGCCCATGGAGCCGGGTTCCTGACCCCCAGCCCCACCCTCAGCCTCTCAGTGCCCCTTCATTACCACGGCTGCCCACCGAAACGAGAGCAGCCAGGCTGTGGCTGCCAAGGGCGCTTTTAATTTCTCTCTTGGCAGTTGGTTTTAGACACTTGAGATAATTTTTGTGAAGCTTAATTGAAGGTCTCTTAGAAACTGTAGATGTGATCCTATCGCATTAGAAATTGGTGTGGAGCCAAGGGAGAGGAGCGAGTCCAATCGCTGCGTGAGATTTTGTGATAGCTCCATCCTGCAGCATGTGCAATCCCAGCTGAAAGCAAAAGGGAAACCTTCACACGGCTGCCAAATGGTTCTGTGGGAAATTTTAGAACACGCTTTTTTGGGGGGGAAGGGAGAGGAAAGGGGGGAATGAAGAAAAAGAGTAAAGAGCTCTACAGCATTCGCATCCCTGCCAAATCAAAGGAGGCAGAGTTGTGGCACCATGTCCAGRGTACCCTACTGACCAAACCCAGCCCCTCATAGACCAGACCAACTTGCAGTGCCTTGGCCAAATTTTGGATGGTTTTGCTGGCAGGACTTGACTTGAGCTCTTTTTTTACTGAGGTCGGGAAGGGAGATGAAAAACTTCAGAGCTTTCTTTAAAATTCTTTAAAAATGTGACAGCTGAGCACACAGCCGGTGTTTAACTGCTGCTCTTACTGCAGGCAAGTTTCATTCTTGCTGCACAGTGAGTCCAAATTTTGTCACTACTTTGCCTTTTATTTTAATTTCTCTTCATTTCAGGGAGATGAAGGACCCTTAGGACCACCAGGAGTCCCTGGTCCAGAGGTARGTTTCAGTCATTTTTTCACTCAGTTATTACCAGCTCTGATGACCCTSCAATGGAATTGTAGTTAAATTGTCATAAAGCTTCAACCCTCCTGGTTTGGGAAGTAAACTGTCCTGCTAAGAATTATTGTCTTGTCCAGGGCTTGATTGATTGCTTGATCCAGCATGGCTGAAAGTCCAGGAAGTGTCTTGCACAGGGTGTTGAGTTTATAACTTGTCTRAAGTCTCAGACCTTGAAAAACCCTCTAATGTTTAAACAGCTCATCCTCAAGATAAATGACGTTGACTTGAAACCAWCTCTGTAACCAGCCCCAATGCTTCTTCCCTGATTTATAGTATTTTTCAATGAGTAGAGGGGAAAAAAAAGAAAAAAAAGACTGGGCAGTCAGAGAGAGTCCTTTTGACCTCTGTGATCTATCACAGAAACACAGTTAGAAGAAGCAAAAAGAATATTATCATRTCTGTGAGCTTGCCAGCTCAGGATTTTGTAATGGGTCTGTACATAATTGCCATCACAGGATAGTAAAATATCCTGAACATTGGTAATAGGTGGATCAGAAAATGAATGTTTTGTCATTATCTTTTATCTTACAAGCATGGAAACTGCACCTGTGACCAAAGCAGCTGCAAGCTTTTGATGTTTATGGTTTTTCCATGTATTTCAGGGTCGGTCTGGTCGGAAGGGATTTCCRGGAACACCTGGTCCCAACGGTCCCAAGGTGAGAAAAGAGTTTGTTCCTGATCAGGGAAGCAGTGGGTAGAAGGGAAGAAAGGAAGAGGGAAATGTCTTTTCTTTACCATTCTCCCAAATATTCGTTCCAGAGAGAACAGTGGAACTGAGGGTTCCTCTTTTTCTCAGAATTTTGGGGTCTCAGCTCCTGCCTCTTCCTTCAGAAAGAATGATGGTGCATTTTTTAAGCCATTATAAACAAGTGTGTTCCTCCTTTGATATTAACCAACTCCTCCCTCCACCATCATCTCATTTTCCGTTGCTTCTCCACGTTTTTGTTCTAAAACAATGCACATCATTCCTATCTTTGCTGCCTAATTAGCAGCAGGAGCCATCCCAGGGCAGTGCGCTCCACAAACCCACACTCAAAAGGAAAGAGGAAACCCAACAAAAACAACCTCTTCAAACAGTAAATAGCAAAAATGTGGTCTGGCAGCACATCTGGAGTATCTGCCTACTGAGAAAATACAGCTGCTGTCCTGGAGACTCTGCTGGTTCGTGGTGAGCCTGGCCTCTGGATGGCCCATGCAGAGGCACTGTGACTGCCTCCAGTGCTCCCACAGCTGCCCTTATCCCTGGTGGCTTTGAAATCCTCCTCCTTCTGCTTTCCCCTTCACCCCTCATCATTTTCATGCTCTGTACTCCTTCATCCTGTGCTGRGATTTATCTCATGTAGGTTCTCGCTGTGGTTTTCCTTGTGACAGTAACGTGCCYCTGTTTGAGGTTTTATAAAAGCAGAATTGGGGTGCAGCGTTGCCTGGGAATATTTGGATTGTCCTTTCTTCTTATACTTTGTAAAATTTTGGGATAAAGCAGCCAGGACTAGACTGGGGCCATGCCACAGGGCAGCAGACAGCTTATGTTCAGTGTGGTTCTCTGAAGGTTATTTTACTTCAGCAGGACCAGCTTTTGGGGTATTTCCCTCTAAAACAGCAACTTTGCTCCATGTTTGTATCAACCGTGTTAATTGCTTTGGATTATCTTCCAAGTCACAGCTGGTTTTGTAAAATGTTATTTCTCACAGATTTCCCCCAATTCACACAMAGCAGCCCAAGTCATGGCTGTGCAAAGAGTCACAAATGCCCAGGGTCTGGCTGGCAGCACCAAATAACCCCTGTGCCCKTTTCTCCTTGTCCTGCAGGGCGAGCCAGGAAACCGTGGCCGACCAGGGAAAGTTGGTGAGCAGGTAAAATCCTTATTTTCCTTGTCCGTTTGACGATCTCCTCTGTACAACGTGTCCTGGATGTCCAGAGTGGGCAGGGGACAGTGGCAGGGGACAGTGACAGTGACATCTGGCCTCCTTAAAGCTGTCCTGGTGCTCAGCTCMCAGGTTTTGCCAATGTGTGTTTTAAGGGTAGGATCCTCTGCTTGGGGTGCTGCATTGCTTTGACTCCTTCAGGATTTTTTGGGGAGTAGAGGAGACAGCAGCTGAAGAAACCAGACCTTAGTTTGAGGACAAGAGAGGGGGAAGAGAGACACTGAGCTGCATTTCTTTGTAATTCCACAGACAGCGTTCACTGGCATAGCCCAGGACATGCATTATCCCTGGAGGCTTTGGGGGAACCACAGGCATCAAGGAAAAAGACACAATTCTTCCCATCTCCCTGTGACTGAAACCAACAAACTTGTCCACCAACAGCCCTGAAATTGCAGCCACGGAGCCTCCAACATGTTCTGTGTGTTCCTACATGACCACACCAAGCTGGCTGTGGCCTGGCACTGCGGGTGCTGCTGCTCACCACAGCCGTTCTTCCCAATTTTCCCTGCTTGTGTTGGTTTGGTTTATCTTGTCAGCCTCTCTGGCTCTTCTTTGCCTTGTTTGCAGCAGCTGGSAGTCACTTCTCCAAGGGTTTCTGACCAAGCAAGTCTAAAAAGGCCAAGGTGAATCCTTTGCAGTAGCAGCAGTCTGGTAGCAGCCTCATCACGTACCAGAGGTGGTTATTTCTGTCTGGAAATTAGAGCCATTTCTGTGTAATGGTTGTTAATTTGCTCTGTGAAGAGCAACTAACAAAGGAGCAATTTTTCTCCCCACACCTGAGTTCTAGTTGCAGCTTTATCAGATTCTGCACTATTTCAGGCAACACTTYGCAGTGCTKTGTGCCTCRGTTTCCCCATCTGTGGAAGGTGTGAGACAGCCCTGAGCAGYGTTTAGCCCAGTGCCTCCTGCTGTGAAGTGGCACCTGTGGATACTGTTAAAAATGTGTATTTAGAAGTGCTTAGAGATCCTTAACAAGACGTTGTCCTTGAAGGACAAAGCATCATTAGGATTATTATTCTTTAACTTCCCTCAGGACTGACCTTGGATGAGAACTGTAGGCACTGTTCATCGAAAAGAAAACACAGCTGGCCTCTGCTGACACTGAAACCAGCACAGKGGTAGGAAAGCTGCCTGTGTTATTCTTAGTCAATTAGTCTCTGTCTAGAAATATCACCCAGAAAGAGTTTCCATTTCCRAACCAGCCGAGTCATTAGAACAAAAATGTCTCAGCAGACTAATGAGGAATAACCTCCTCTCCCATCACACCTCTGCTGAACSATGCTGGAGCGTTGGGGTTTCCTTCCTCCCTCCACTTGAATTCAGCAGTTGGTGTTGGGGCTGGGTTGGTTTTTTGCAGAGCTCTGAGAGGTTGAGCCCTTGGCACTGAAGATGCCATCACTCATCCTGTTTTCTCTCGTGGGGACCCTGATGTTTTCTATTYCTCAGTAAGGGTGGTCACACTTCTCAATCCCGCTGCTCTGCCCGACATATGGGTTCTCTCAGAGCGGAAAACCTCAGCATAACARCACGAGAAGAGATCAGCCATCCATCTCATTGGAGATTTCTTCCCTTTCTTAGGGACATCTGTTTAGGAAGACATGGGAGTTTCTGTAAGGTTTCCAGTGATACTTGAGCTCTCATTGAAAAATGAGGTTTTAAGCCACAGGGCAGTCCCTGATGCGTTGTTTTTCCATTGCAAGGACACAGTCTGGGGAAGTTCATTCATGAGATGCTTGTTGTCTCCATGTGCTGGAAGGATTCCAGCTGCTGGGCGCCCCAGTACCCTGGAAATGTGTGGGTTAACCCTTCCTTGCCTGTAGATAGAGTCAGAAGGTTTTGAAGAGAACTATGGGGCCTCTGGCCAAGGCCACCAGCCTGCCTRTCCCAGAGCTGGGAATGCACAGCAGGAGGATGTCATCAAAATGTCCATGCTGAAGGTCAGAGAGCCCTGTGGGAGAAGCAACACCCTGGAACAGATGGGATTGGAAATTAGGGAAGGGCGCTGCCATCCCAGGGACCCCTGCTTGGCACTGGACAATCCCAGTGCAGGGTTGTGCCASCTGAAAGAGGCTTTGGTTGATTTATGTCCTCACTGGCATCAGRGAGGCCCTGTCACAGCAGGAGCAGCTGTTTGTGTCCCCTCCCCTGCACAAGAAGTGACAGTCCTGCTCCCACACAGGGCTGTGTCAGGGCCAGCCATGCCCCCATGGCTCTGCAATGGGAAGGTTGGAGCTCTCTTGTCCTTCAAGGTCACAGTGTGTTGTCCCAATATCACTATCCTGAGATAATTTATCAGAGGACACCAACGCCATCTCCTTCATGTATTTCCCCTGCCAAAGGAGGAGGGGTTGAGGTGGGGTCTCACATGGGGAGGCCCCGATTGACTTGGCCAAGGTCAAGAAGGTCACCAAGAAGCGAGCAGGGAATTGCGCTGCTATTTCCCACGTCTCAGCGCTGCTCCTTTCCCAACCCATTTACCTTCTCCTCCAGGGCRTCTCTGACCTCCAGACCTCTCAGTCAGGGATTTCCAGACACTGTGGTGTTCCCAGCCTCTTTGATGTGACATGGTGTTTTGACAGCACGTCTCCACCTTCCCTCGCCCCAGGGCGGCGGGAGCCCAACGCGGCACCAAGCCCGGCGCGCAGGGGGTTAAACCACATGGCTGTTCTTTGCGGGTCARAGCGTCCTCCCTTAAACTGTGATATTTACTGTTTTACTTTCCCTTTCTTTCATCTGAATGGGAGGATTGTACATTTACTCCCTCCCRTCCTTTGTCCCTGGTTTGTTTTGTTTTGAGTTCTAGCGAACCAGTAAAACAGAAAGGCCGCGATCGGTTCCCGCTGGGAGCGACTGGCGGTCCTGTCCCTGGGAGACCCTGCTCACGCTGGGCTCGCCGCTCGGTTGTTTCTCTCAAATGGGCTATGATTTATGCAAGGCTTCATTGCTGACTTGCTCTCTGTTGATGGAGCCAAGAGGGGGGGCTTAATTATGACAGGGCTGGACAATAAATGGGGAAAGCGAGACAGGAGTTAGGAATTACAACCCACCAGTCCCCCCTCCTTTCCTTCCCCCCAAGCCCCCAGCAACTTTTTAACAATCTCCATCCCTTTTCCGCCATGCCCTTGGCTGGGGAATACAGCAGACTGAATCATGAGCGACATGCTGAACTCCCTGTCTAATATAAATGTTTTACATTCTTTCCTGTATAGTGTGGGCCTTTATCCGGGCAGCCATCGCTGCTGGGACTTCACGTGCATCATTACACACACTGCCTGGAGTCGTGTTTGGTGCAGGCCCTCTTTTCAACCCTGGGAACCTGGGAAAAATATGTTGGCCGCGGCCATTTTAGTGTAATGACCACAATTCATGTCTGCTTTGATTAAATATTTGCCGTCGGCRGCTCTTCTGGTTCTTAAAACCTAAATCTTTCTACGTTAAAGCCTAAATCTCCTTCCCTGTAGTGCCTATCCCCTTTTGGCTGGCAAAGAACATCATTACCCAATCGCCCCTCGTCGTTTCCTACACTCTCAATAATTTACTGAGATTTATTTGGCGTATCTATCTCGATTCACGTCTGTGAGCAGAAGCAGCAGCGTTGGTTAGTTCAGCCCAGAGCAGACAGTGCTGGCTGCAAACACTKCAGAGCTACTGTGCTGGAAGCTCCCTGCTCTGCATCTCACGTTCACACCGTGGGACGCTCCTCTCACATGGGGAGCAGTCACATCTTCCCCTGAGCAGAACCACAATGCACCAGCATCAGCAGAGTTTTCCCTGGGTGTGCAGTGGAAGGTTGGCTGTGCTCCCCTTCCATCCCAACACCGGCCACACCAGCAGGCTTCTGCACGACCTGCCATGGGCGACAACAAGAGGGGTCTCAGGAAGGTGTTTGGGCCCTTGGAGAGCTCAGATCCCTGCAAACCCCTCTGCAAAGCACCACTTTGGGAAGCACCACCAGCACATCTGGCTTCATGACCCAGATTCCTGGGAGACTTTTTAGGGTGGAAGYTGATGCTGCTGTGGATAATGAGTCTGAAGATTGGCCTTCGAGCCTGAGCTTGGTTATGGAAGGAGGAGTTTGAAAGTGTCTTGTGCTGAATGGTCCCAACACTGGCTGCAGAGCAGGGATCCCTCTTCTGCAAGGATTGCCCTAAGAAACCAGAAATTTCCTAAAGAGCATATTCCCAGGGGAGAAAGGGAGAGTTCTGTGGTTTTCCAGGAAATTGGAAATGAAAAAGAGATTTATTCTTTCTTGCTTTATTGTCTATTTTTGTCTAGCAATGCATTTCTGTTACATCTCATTGCTTTGCCATTCTCTGCCATAACRTTTGCCTTCTTCATGGCCTTGGGCTGCTGGAAAGCTTGAGGAACTGGGTAAGTGCAGTGGTGTACCTGCACTTGTGCCTAATTGAAAGGATAATTGATCCAGCAACCTTCAGCAATGCCACCCAGTGGCAACCTTGCACGGGCAGATGTTGCAGATTTTCCTGCTCTCCCTTTGTTTCCTGTGCTGGGTAAAATGTTGCCTAAAATCAAACAAGCTGTGGCGTGGCTTCATTTGGCACCATCCATGTCAAGTGTGGGCAGGTTGAGAAGTGTCTCAATGGGAGATGAGACTCACTGGACGAACTAAATATAGATCTCTGTCTTCCAGTGGCCCTTTCTGGGCTTGCCCATGAGAATGGGCAGTGAGAGTTGAGGGCCTGCAGTGGCAGAGGGAATGGTCCCTTGCATCTCCAAAGCCAGAAACCGCTGGGGCTGGTTAGGAGGCTGCTGTATTTTACTTCTCAGGAATCTTCTCTTGAGATTGCATCTGTTTTTATCTTCCTAATTAAAAGCAGTTTTGTTTGCTTCTTCTTTATCCTGAGCRTTGTTAAACCCTGAGCTTGGACTGGAGGTTTTTTTTTCCAAGATGGTTTCTGTGAGCAGCGTGCGAGATCCACTGCCCTGCTGGCCCCTCTGGCTGAGGAGACCTTTATTTCCTACTGGCATCCCACCAGCACACTATCCAGGGCAAAATTAGTCTGCACCAAGGGCTGAGGCAGCTCAGATTAACCCAGAGGAAGTCTACCCAGTGCAGCAGCTCCAGCAATGGTCACTCCATGTCTCTGTCTGACCCAGGAGCTCTGAGTGAAGCTGTTTCAGGGAAAAGCTCACAGAACAAAGCCACGCCACGGACTCAGCCTTTCTACAAAACGTRCTTCTCTCTTCCCCTGTGTTGTGGTTGTTGCAGATCCTCGTGCTGCCGTTCCAGCTGGCTCCTAAAGCAGAACCAGCTGTGGACTGAGACATTCCCATGGCCGGGAGCGACTCCGTCCGYTCTGGTAGCCAGTAGGAATTACGGAGCATTATACGAGGGATGCTGTGCTATTGCAGCCGGCAAGGTGGACCAGAGGAACTGTTTACTTTCTCAGCAAATAAAAACTGAAAATTAATTGCGCTCTTCTCTTTCCTCAGGGTCTAATGGGTTTCATTGGTCCRGTAGGGGAGCCTGGAATAGCAGGAGAAAAGGTAGGATTGCTTGAAATGAAATGGTTGCTGTAATTTCTGCTGGATGAGCGAGGCTGGGGTGGGAGAAGAGTTGTGGAGATTTAGGCTGTCATGTGAGTGCAACACCCAGATGGGAATGCAGCACGTCCAGGGAGCCTGAGCTAGTGTTGGACCAGGCCAAAATCATCCACTTCTCATTCAGGAATTAACATGCGCTGCCCTCCTGGGAGATGCTGTCAAATATTCTTTGAAGAATTAACTTTCCTCATTCATAACGTGCCAGACGGTTTGTATTTAACAGCCAGCTCTGGGTTTTATGGGAATTTTTTCTTTTAGGGACTCATCAGCCCTGTGTTGCTGGTCAAGGGATGAGTCCATGGGATTGAGGTTACACATTTGTGCAGAGGTGTGCTYTGGGTTTCCACAGAGGTCATGCAGGACCAGGGCTGAGCCTGCATTGAGCAGGAGGTCTCAGCAGTTTCTCAGGTGTACAAAGAGTGCAGCCATCCATCTGACCAAAGGCTGGTCCAAATATTTCCCTTTTTATCCCCATCTGGCCGCCCCTGATTGCTCTGGGCACGCTCAGGGCTGGTGCCCTCTTGTGTACAGTGCAGACACACACCTCTTCCAGGGGAAAGAAAGGGCTTTATTTCGCATAAAAAATGTAAAAGGACGTTAATTTGTTTTCTATTAGAGTGTAAACTTTTATTCAGAGGCAGCTCCCAAAGACAAATCATCTGTGTCACTCATTGTATCTCACTTGCACGCTGCTGGTTTTCATCGGTGCTTTAATTATTCACAGTGCAGCCATAAAGATAGTGAAGAGCATAAAACGATGCATTCCACACACCAGTGCTCTCTTTCTCACTTTTATTGCCTCAAGCCCTGTCCTCTGGGTAATGATGTGGAGGCTCTGTGACAGTTATACTGTGTTTGCTGCAGATCCATTTTATTGTCYGTGCACAGCAGCCTTTGGGAAGGTCTTTCCACCCCGTGGGCCCCGCTGGGGCAGTAGCAGAATCAGCCTCAGTCCAAGCTGTCAAGGCCCACAAGAACTAAAAGSAATGACATGATGTGGGCTGTGTTGAGAGAATGAAAACAGATGAATAAAGGGTCTGTGATGCGTCCAGGGTGGTTACACAGAAAATTGGTGCCGGAGTGAGCTGTCTCATTGGCAGCTGCTGCCCTGAATTGAATGAGGAATAAGGGGTTTGCCATGCAGGAGACGTGGGAAGATCTTTTTCTCCACTCCATTAAATTCACATCTGTCCCTGTGCCTTTCATGCCAAAGCCTTGACCACATGAGCTCTSCTCAGCTTCCAGATCGACTCTGTAATGCGGTGATGTTTCACTGGTGTCAAGGCAAACCCAGGCTGTCCTTTGAAAATCTGCCCTTGGAGATCCTCAGCACAGCTGGGATTTCCATYAGGCTTCTCCACCAGGACAAACTTTGGGATGACAGAAATAGCTATCATCAAATCAAAACCTCAACCAGGCCTCCAGTTGGCATAGCATCCTGCAGCTTACTATGCTCTTGTGAGCTCAATGAAGTGGGAAATATGCTTTCATTAGACATAGCTGAGTCAGCAATCTCCATCCTGAGAGCTGCAAAACTTAAGACTGAAGCCAGTAGAATCCAAAGATTATCAAAGAGAACAATACAGTTAATACATTCTTAATAAAATCCATCCATTCAGGGAGAAAAAAAAAATCYRTACATTGGTTTACAAGGGCCAACTGGTGACAACACAAACTCTGGGGTTTGTTTTTAATAAGCTCCTTAGAGCCCAGAAAATATTTCCCCTTGCACTTTTTGCTGTTGGAAGGTAGGTCAGATTTTGGGTGTAAACTAATTGGCAGCATTTGCTAAAATCCTCCTTCCTCATCCCCCCAAGCACACAAATTCCCAGTGCACCCCTGGGGCTGGAGGGAGAGCCCAGGAGCTGTGGGGGGATTGTCACCGTCCCCCAAAGGAGCTGTGGATGTCCCATGGCTAAATCCATGCCTTCCTGTCACACTCACACCAGCAGAGTGTGCTTTTTGTGGTGGTACTCGTGGGGGCTGCACCATCTTGTCTCCCATCTTTGGGTGAAGGATGCATTGGTGGGAGCTGAGATGGTCAGCATGTGGGTATAGGTAAGGCTTTTGCAATGAACAAGGGAGGTTTGGGCACATTTTGAGCTTTTTAGAGGCTTGTTGTAGAAGGGATGGTGTCTTTAGGGTGGGCTTGGGTGTCATCCAGCTCTGAGCCCCTCATCAATCACACCTCCAGGATGTTATTGTTGGCACTGTGGTCTCACTGGGAGCCACAGGAGTGCCCCCAAAACACTCCCAGTCACCTCTGAGGATGCACCAGGCACCATCTCTGTTTCTTTCCAGCTCGATTCCCTGCTCTCAGGAGGGCCTTGTGACAGCAAATTTCAAATCCATGGCTCTGAAAATGGCAGCAYGTGTAGGGATTGTGGTACTGCAGAACAGGCATGTCATGCCTGGGGAGGGAAGGGCTGGACATTTCCTTGGGTTCAGCCCCAGCACTGTTTGGAATTGAAGGTGATGTGCCTGTTTCCTTCACACCTTGGTGGTTTGATAAATCCCCTCTCTTTGGGGAGGATTAGTTAATTCCTGCAATCCTTCCACTGCTCGGATGAGATGGATGGAAAGAGAGTGATTCTGGAAGCATTTCTGGCAGAAATCTGATGACATAGACATGAATTAGAGATTTTTTTAGTTGTTTGATGGCTCTAGATCACCCTGCACCTTTCTTTCCTAGGGTGACCGTGGCTCGGTGGGACCCCCAGGCCCTCCAGGCGTCAAGGGGTCGATGGTAAGGAGTAAGTCTGCATTCTCTAGCTCTTGCTGCCACCTCTGTCTCTGTCCTAGCCAGGGGTGCAGCTTCTCCTGCTTTTTGAGTTCTATGGAAACAGCTGCAAGTTCTTCCCATGTTTGTGGGGATGGGAATGGCTGTTTGACTGACTGGGTATGGAGGTGTAGCCTCTCCCAGCAGCTTCCCCTGGGTTTCAAGGTGTGTTCTGTGGCTCCATCAGCTGTGTCAAGTGCAGACAGACAGGAACTGAAGGATTGCCTGTTCCCAAACACCCTGGCTCCTGAAAAGTGCCCAGGAGCAGGGATCTGTCCGAGAGCAGCTGGAAATGCAGGGTGYTTGGGCAGCACAGACGCTGTTCCTTGCTGTGCTCTGCCACCCAGGGATCTCCATTCAGGAATTTAACAGAGGGGAATTCAGCTGGATCTTCTCTTGCTTTGACACTTATTTCCTGTCCGCCATAGCACAAGGCCCAAATACATATTTGCATATTAACTCAGCCCATTCTCTTCTGGGCTGTTGAGAAAATCTTGCTGTTGATATCACTGGTGGGGTTAGAGCTGAGCTATCAACAGCCTTTCCAACAGCATTTCCATCTGCCCCTGGGCAATTTCACCCTGAAAAATATCAGATCTGCCTGACCTTGCAAGCAGCCAACAATGCCTTTTTTTCCTGTGTTCCACTTGGAGGAAGAARGGCTGTGCAGATTGTGGACATTCACAGCAGGCATGTTCTTTTTCCTTCCCTTTTAGGGGCACCCTGGGACTCCAGGAGGAGTGGGCTTTCCTGGGATCCCCGGACCAACAGTAAGTAAAGACTATCATCACCTTGCAATACTACATCCTGGGCCTTCATGGGCTAAGTCAAGCAATTTTTCACTTAGTATTCCATTTGGGTTTTAAATGAACAAGAGGTACATGAAAAGGGATGGGACGTGCGTGGCACCAACACGGAAAGAGATTAAAAAAGCMCAGTGCTTAATTCAAAATTTTGTAGCCCATTTCCCTAAGGAGAGAATGCCAAAGTCAATCCAGCCTCAGTCTTTTAGCAGGACTCAAGCTCCCTAGTTCAGGGTGTTCTAGGCTGGGAATGGTTGGCAGTGTGATCACRGTGATTTATCACGGTGACCACGCCACACAGTGTGACCATCGTGCRTGGTCAAAGCCCCTGCTGGCACGAGAGGAGCAGCAGAGCAGCTCCCCCAGGCAGCCCCTCCATCTGGACAGGCTCATCTGGCACACTGCAGCTGAGGCTGGAGCGTGCAATCGCCGTGCAGCAGATTTTAGCCTGGCTCCAGTTTCCCACAGCCGTTGTTTAGATGGAGCTCGGGCTCTCCCAGCAGCACGAGCACTGCTGGAGCCAACAGAAAGGCTGCCCTGGGTGCGTGCAGGGAATGGATTTTGCTCAGTGTGTGAATTCCCACAGTGCTGGTAATTGGGAGGAAGATCACAGCAGTGAAATGCCYGGGCAGTGCCAAAGGTGTGGCCTCCAAATCGGGGTCAGCTCTGCCATGGCCGGGAGCTCGAGGATGCTCTGGGGGCACTGGCTGTGGGCAGCTGCTGCCTGGACACAGATTGCACAGTGTCAGGTGAGGAAAAGAGAAAATCTGAGGTCAAGCAGCACCTCAGGGTGRCCCATCTGTGCCTGGAGAGCAGCAACGTGGCACCAGCCAGGTCCTTACARTAAACACAGCACGATGCCACCCGCAGCCGCCAGCACAGAGCTGCTCTGTGGCCCTCGTGGCAGCATTTGCTGTTGACAGAACCCTGGGAGGAGCTGGATATCTCTAGATGTCCCATTTTCAGCAGCTTCCCGTCATGTTAGCTGCTGCATGGCTCGGGGACAGCTGGAGCACTGGGCTCCCTCTTGAGCGCCCTTGGCCAAGGCAGGTTCTGAGAGCTGCAGCCCTGAGCACCATCCCATGCTCCACTAAATGTACCTTCCACCAAAGCCAAGTTTTGTCTCTGTTTTCTGGGGCATAACAATAGTGAGAGCTGAGGCATCAGGTCCAGGTGGAGATAAAAAAACCTCTCAGCAAAGCTCTGGGAGCTGACACCATACCCAGGTCCTTCTGCTTCCTTTGGTTCCCTCTTCTCCTGCAGGCAAATAACAAATCCATCCAAGCAAAATGTTTGCTCCACGACTGCATTTTAAAAAGTCATAATTCAATAAGCCAAACTTCCCCACAGAGCCAGTAAATCAAATAATCCCCTAATATCAAATCCCCGCTCATTAACTCCAGCTGTTTCTCCAGCAAACATTCCTTATTTGCCTTTCATGCCAGACCTGAGGCATGCAGTTGTTGTTTGTCCTAAGCTGTTAAAATCTTTGAGTGAGCCTTAGCACTGAGGGCTGATTAATTCAACAAWGGATGACTGGGAATGGGAAGCAAAAGATACAATCATTGGTAGGAAACTTTGCCCTTAGTTTCAGTTGTAAATTCCTTTTCCCTCTTCTTACTCATCATCATGGTACTTCTTTTGTGTTAATATACAGTTTTGAAAATAATGTGTGTGTATATATATAATTTGAATTATTTGAAAATAATGTGTGTGTATATATATAGGTGTATTAAAGGTCACTTATCTTCTCCTAAAAAGTTCCTTGAAATTGCAGCATGGTTCCTAGCTGTTCCCTCAACATTTGCCCTCACAAWGAATGTTTCTGTCCTGGTATTTGCACAAGCTGTTTGGGATAGGCTGAGACTTCCAGAGGAGATTCCAAATACCAGCACAGAATTTCGTTTCAGTGCGTGTTTATCATAAAAATCTCTATAAAMCAGGCATCTGACACATCCACTGCCTGTCTGTGCCAGTCACTACTGACCTCAGCACCAAAAYTGAGATTTACTGTGATCACAAATACAGTTACAGTCAACGACTTTTCCATCTTGAGGGAGAACAGCTGAGCATTTGTATCCTGAGCTTACATGCCTACAAAGATATCTCCAATCCAAATGCAAAATCCTCACAAATGGCAGTGGCAGGAGCAGTAGGAAGATCTCAGTCCAGTTCTGTTCTGATCCATGGTGGAGTTTGCAGTTGGTAAAAGGTATTAATAWATAAATAGCTACATTTGATGTGGAATGTTTGAGAGGGTAAGGATGAAATGTGTCATTTTGAGGCTTTCTTTTCAGAAAGCAGAAAGGCACTAACTATAAATATCAGGTTTAAAAGCTATGATACAGAACTAAGTCCTGTTAAATGAATTTATCCTTTATTTTTTTTACTCTGATAAATATTTTAGCAGGGAAAAAAAACTGGCTTTCTACATTTTCTGTATGCATGTTAATGACTCAAATGTGTGCAAATCCAGGTTAAATGAAAACCTGAAATCTTTCTGTAATTGTAAGGAGAACAGGATCATCTGCAACACCAACAGTCCACATTAAATTAGTATCTATCTGCCAGCATCAATATTTATGCAGCATTTACAGGGAAACAGTTACTTAAAGATAAAGTCAGTATTTGGCTGAAAAGATCAAACTTGGATACCCAAGATGAGGTGTCTGATTTTGTATTTGGACATCTAAAAAACAGATCCTGGTTATTATTATTTCTGAACAGATGCTGAGCAACAGCTGCTTTTAATAGATTCAGAGGGGATTCTGAATGTTCAACTTCTCTTCACATCACACCACTGACACAGATAACAGGCTGCAGGTCATTAAGCACACAAACCTCAGCCAGGATCTTTGGCCTAAATGTTCATATTCCAAAGACAAGCCATGAGGTAAAAAAAAAAAAAAAAAAAAAAAAAAAAAAAAAAAAAAAAAAAAAAAAAAAAAAAAAAAAAAGGAGGCCATTTATAGACAAGTAAACGTGGTGATGTTTTTGGCAAGTGTTTAATGAACAAACCTGCTGGTCAAGGGTCTGATGCCTCTGCAGATCATGTAGGAACATGGGGTTTTACTAAAGCTGCTGCCTTCCTCCTCCTCCATCCTCATTTTRTTTCCCTTTTCCCTTCCAGGGTCCAGCAGGAGCCCGTGGTGCACCAGGGATCCGAGGGATAAAAGGCCGCAGGGTAAGCACTCTCCACGAGCTTTATCCTTCTCCTCTTTCAGCACTGGAAAAGCAACCTGGTGGTTTCACCTGGGGGCTGTGAAGATGAGCAGAAGCTGGGCAGCACCTCCACAGCCACATTTCTGCTGTGCATGAAGGATGCATGGTCCTTGAAACCAATCTTGGCAGGGATGGGAATGCAGGGGATGTGAATGCAGAGGGGTGTCCAGTGKAGTTTATCGTGGAAGTGGTCCAGCCTGTATTTTCCAGCCACATGCCATGTCAAAACACGGTCTGTGGATGCTTCTGGTGTGGATGAGGAGGATTTAGCTGTCTGATTGTGTACATGGGCTGGGGGAAAGGGTGCAGGTAGAAAACCAGAAAAGGTGCCGTCATTGCTATGGCAGGAAAAGCAGCTGAGCTATGAAGTGTTGTGATTTAATCAGAGGCAGATGAAGGGGGAAATGTTATGATACAGAATTAAGAGAGGAGGCTGACAGAAATGGAACTGACAAGGAGCTGTCCCATGTGTCCCCTCCCAGTTTGCCAGGACTGACCCCTCCCAGCAGGGCTCCACAGGGATGTGAGGAAGGTGTGCTCTGCATTGTCAGCAGATCAAATTATAAGCACTGCCTGTGCCTTTCCAAGGGTTTTTCCAGCTCTCATTTTATCTGTACACACCTCAGCAGTACCATCCTGTAGGCATGTGTGGCTCCTCACCCAGCCTGCCAAAGCAGCCTGGTGCTGCTGAGGCACTGACAGTGCTCTGAGCCCGCCTTTCCCTGGATAAAGAGCTCTCAGACACTCTGAGCCAGTGCTTGTGTGGCTCTCCTGCTCTGTTTGGGTGACAGCCGACAGCAGAATGACCTCYAGACCTGCCAAAGCTGCTTGTTTTCCTGCCTGTGACATCCAGCCCACGTCCCACTGAGCTCTTCAATCCTTCTTCTCCAACAGGATATTTATTGCAGGAGCATCCCTGCTTTGGGTTGTTTTTCCGTGTCCAGCTGCTTTACAAAGTATTAATAGTGAGCACACATGGCTCCTGCTGAAGGCCCCAACAACAACATATTTTGCATTTCTCCCTCCAAGGATCTGTTTCCATGTTTCGTTTTCAAAGACACACACTGGAGTTAACTATACATTTTACATTTACATTTGCTMCCACCCTCTGCTTCTCCTGCTTGGRGAAAGCCAAGCATTTCATGKTTCCCTATGTCAGAGTGAATTCTCTCTTCAAATAGCTGGGACCAGYAAAAGAAAATGGAATAACCAACTAGGAAGCTYTGTAAAGCATGGAGTTATGTACCCTGGAACTGTTCTCTCCTTCCAGCAGGCAACTGCAGTGTCTGGCTCTTAAGAACTCACTCACACAGATCTTCTTTGCCTTCTTACATCCACACTGACCTCAATCCTCAGCCCACAAGGAAAGCTGGATTCAGTTCCCAAGAAAGGAGGTTGGCTGGGACATTAACAGACATCAGGGACCTGCCTTTGGTTGTAGCTGGGTCTAAAGAGAGGGTGTCAAACCCTCCAAAGAAATCCTGTGGAACATCAGCTGCCACCAGYGCTGTCCATCCTCAGAATGATATATTGCATAGTAGAGACCTTCATCTTCAAGGCCAGAGTTTACATTTCCTCTCCAGATGTTCAGTSCAGCAGATCCTGTGCCAGTCACTCCCTCTGGACATTCCTCCACCGAGGAAGCCAGACTTCAAAGTGCATCCCAGCCCTGCAAACCAGGAATGCTGCAGTGGCTGTATCCTGGCAGGCTGCAGTGCCCTGCAAAAAAAAATCACCCCAGGACATGCAGAGCATTGGGTTAGAAAAGGGGAGTTCAGGAACAGATCTTGCCCCAAGGACATTAGATTCAGAGCAGGATGAAGTTCCATCTAAAGCTGTGACAGCAGGGACTGAGCCTTTGCTGGTGGTGCCCTGCTCTGATCCTGCTCTCCACTCCCACTGCTGGGCTGTGCTGTGGGGCAGATCTGGTGTGTTTGGGCACTGCAGTGATATAATCCCTACAGAATTTCTGAGACACAAATTCTCTGTCCTAAGATCCCCAGCAGAAAGGAGGAACTTGGCCTTTGCTCTGAAATCCCACAGATTTCAATCGATCTGCTGTAGGGAAGTCACTATTGTAGAACCAGCAGATCTCCTGCCTGGAGAATTTTTGGTTTGAATCTCTCTCATTCACATTTTCCTTCTCTTCATACCCTCAGAAGACATTCCAGGCACACAGTATCCTATGTTTGCTTACTTGCTCCTGCAATTCCTCCTCTTGSTTTACTCAGGATGGGGAAATGATCCCCCAATTGTAATTTCAGACATTACCCTCTGTCTGTCCCAGCTTACAGAAGGGATGTAATTCAATTCAGAGTGGAAATATGAATGCAGSCCCTGCCAGATGTTTGTGGATTCCATGAGCTCTGTTTGTGGATGCTTCGTTAAAGTAATTCTGCTTTTGAAGGAAACCTAAATAGCAAATATGGTTTCGATTGTAAAGAACAATGGAGACTTTTTGGGGTCTGTGTTTATGTTGTGATAGCTTTTATATTGTCAAGATATTTACATTTTAAAAAGAAAATCCTTTAAAAATTGTGATCTTCTTTTTAGTCCTGACAGAACTATTGTTCCCTCACAAATCTTTGTTTATTCCACCAAACTGGTACTGAGCAGTCTTTCTCAAATGTTGTTTCCCTTCTCAAATGTTGTTTCCCTTCTCCTCTTCCTTAAAGACAAGAAACTTGGACATGTGAGCCCAGGCTCATTTCCCTTCATCTGTACTCCGTGTGGCCCTTGGACATGTGCTTAACATCCAGCTAGTGACAGCTATGTACATGCTTAAACCTCTTTATTTAACCAAATCAAGGTTTAAATCTGGAGGCAGCTGGTCCAGCAAGTCCCTTGCCCTACCTCACTTAAATATAAAAGTACATTTCTGCTAATCACCTCCTTGCAGCAGGAAAATGTGTGGTCTCCAGCGTGTTCTCCTAAGGATAATGTCATCAGAATGACTGGGAATTTCTGTGAAAGGATGAATGTCAACCAGAGCCATGGTTTCGTAACTCAGATCATAAAGCTGAAATCCTGCTGTAAAATGCCTTACCTTGCCCTGTTCTCCAGGCCAAGGGGCCTGTCAATATTTCGGCAGTTTTATCCTCTCTCTGCTGGGTCCTGGCTCGGGTGATGCAGAGGAGCTTTTCAAATCCCAAAGCACRTTTTTCTTTTCCATTCATTCACCCAGCTCCTGCATCTGCAGCTGCCCAGGTGAAGCCTGCAAATCCCAGATAAGGGGAGCACACCTGCACTCCAGGCCCTTTGCTGCTCCGTGCCAGAGGGAAGGAATTGCTGCCTCTTTCCAGCATCACCAACTGCAGCAATCTGTAAATGCCAGGGATTTGTAAAGYGGTGTTATCTAAGCACACATAAAAATATTTGCCTTTCCAAGCCCAGCTGAGTTGCTGTTTGTAGAGAAGCAGAGGGTATTGTTTTGCTTCCAGYGATCTTTCTAGTTGACTGAGAAAGMCTTAGAAGTGTTTGAGGAAAAGTTTGTTCCAGATCCGTGGCCGGGGATGTCTCCCTTTGGCTTCACTCGAGGCATCTGCTTGCTTTTTTGTTTGGCCAGACTGTGATAGCGAAATATCAATATTTGGATAACTGGGTAAGGAAGGAGCTTGGGATTTCTGGAAATGAGCTACTGACTGCTCCTTCCTGCTGCTGTTCAGAGGCTGGTCACTGTCTCTGAGCTCTGAGTAGCTGTTTAACGGGAGGAAATGCAGCACTGCTCTGCAGAAATACCTCGATGAGTATTTAGTTCTGCAGGAGCRTTGTTTACCTTAGCAGCAGAATAAATCCTATTGCCTCACCTGGGCTGGCAAAGCCTGGAGTTCAGTCCCCGTGTGTTTGTGAGCTCTTCACAGCTGGTCAACATCCTAAACTCCTTGTTTAGTCTGGGGTTTCTGGTAGTGCTGCTCRGTGTGGCTCAGCTCAGGGAAACTCRCTCATCTCTCACCAGCATTGTCGGTAAAAGAGAGTTTTAAAGATTTCACTAATTGACTAAATGTAGCTTCTCCTGTCAGAGTGAATTAGGGGAAGCCTTTATCCCAGGTTTCAGCCCAGGAGGCTGGAGAGGATGAATCTTGCCATGTGCTTTGAGAAGAGAGGGTCACCTTCCCCTGCTCAGGTCAGATGTCAGCGAGATGTTGTGATGGGATTAGGCAGGTGACTGCTGTGAGGTGACATTGCCCTGGCAGATCCTGCCATGCTGGTGACAGGGCTCTGCTGGAAGAGATGAGGATACTGGAAACACTTCCCCAGCCAGCCCTGATGAGGGCCACGGCCATCACTGGGGGCACCCAACATCCTCCACCCRGCTCAGAGCAGCCCAGCACTGGCACAGGGCAGGACAGGCTACAGAAGATGGGTCTGGAGGGGCCAGACACATTCCAGGTTCCTTCCCAGCTCTAACCCAGATCATCACTCTCGTTTCCATATCCTACCTGCTTCTGATCCCTGCTCCCACTTCCAGCYRAGGAATCCTTGCCCTCTGCACATCMTTCCCCCASTTCMSTRGCAGGTCACCACATCATCTCYGAGWGTAAAGATGTAATTGCACAAAATATCCGAGTGGCTGCTCAGACAGAAGGGGAATAGTTTGTTTTCCAGGGAGGGATGAGTGGTTTGGTGTCAAGGATGCTTGCCCAGAGTGCCAGCATCATACCCATGCTGACACCTCCCTTCCCAGCTCAGCTCTGGGTATTTTCTGGTGTCCCAGTCACCCCAAGATGCCTCCAGGCCCTGCTCTCCCACCACCCCAACTTACAGGGCAGTCTGACTGAAGCTGTCAGTAGCCCTGCTTTTATATGACCTGCTGGTCTTTTTCATTGCTCTTTGAGGTTTATAGGGATGTGGATTAATAAAACTTTTTGTCTTAATAAAACTTTTGATCTAAGGGCCAGCRTAAGCCACAGTGAGAGGCTGGTGAGAGGTGCTGTGCCATGTGTGCAGCCCAGCCCAGCTGTGAAACACCCCTTTTACATGTGGGGATCCCATCTGGGGCACAGCCTTGTGTCTGTCTGTCTGTCCCAGAGGCCAGGCTGAGCATTCCTCAGAGCTGTGCCTCACTGGCAGTGCAGAACGGGCTCTTGGTTATTCAATCTCTGCTCCTCTCAGCAGCACGGGGCTTTGCCAAGCGCAGTAGAAGTTTTTGCATTATTTTATATTGACAATGTTTGTCTGCTGTAATAATTTGGCTGGGGCTCCTGTACGTTTGTGCTGCACACTGCCTTTCTTTGTGAGCCTCTCTCTTTGCCTGTCATCCTGGAGTTGCTTTTCTAACGCACTGGCTCCCCAGCCCCGTTATTACTTTTGGCACTGGGTTTGCATCCCGATTAAGCACATTGGCTCCTGTTTCCCCTTTCTGCCTTGGCCAGCTCTCAGAATTCCTCTTACCACTACATTCTAGCACCACTCTGTGTTTTTATTTATTATTTATATTGCAGTAGCGCCTCAGAGTCCCAGCTGAGCTCATGAGCTGATTACAAACATGACATCTGCTAATAGAGCCTTTTGATGTGCTCTGTTTTAAATCTTTTATTTTCTTTCACCGTGGCCCTTTATTCCCTGTGAGTGTGACACTCTGGTCTCTGAGGGTCAAATGGTGCAGAGGGTTGTGTGTTCAGCTTTCCTGAAGTGAGCTTGAGAGATAAATGGTCATTAAGGTCCCTTMCAACCCAAACCTTTGTTTCTGTGATCCTGTGATCACATCCTTCCCCTCTTTCCAGGGCTCTCCTCACCTGGAACCCTCTGAAAGAACAAGGACACCCGTTCCTGGGTGATGCCCAAGCTGTGCCATGAACTGTTCCATTTTAGCTGATCATATTTGCAGCAGGGTGGGTGTCCCACACACTCCTGAGGTCCCTGTGCCCCTCACACACCCAGGAGCAGATGCTGGGCATGGCACCAGACCCTGCCCACCTCCATATGTGTGAGCATCCTTAACAGCAGCCAGATCTGKAATTATCACGGGGCTGTAGCTGAGGGCTTGGAGTTCAGCTGCCAGCAAATACACCCTTCTCTTTGGGAGGAATTTGGGACTCAGGATGATGTGGAGGTACTGTATAATGCACCTCAGGGCTTTATTGYCCTGATTGTGACCATGAGACACAGTGGTGTGCCAAAATTAAGAGCAGAGATGTTGGAAAAACAAAGTTTCTATGAAGGAAGAGGTTTGCTATCAACAAGGCTGGAACTGCAAGTCTGTCTGTGCCTTGCAAAACTGTTGTCRTGTAACTGTTGTCTGAAAATAAGGCTGCTCCTGGCCTGCTTTTCTCCTCTGGCTTGGGTTTGTGGTTGGTAGTTGGTTTAATAGGAATAAAAAGCGCTGTGTGCTGGTAACAGTGAGAAATGAAACAACAAAACACAGAAAGAATCTTTTGAGTGCTCTGAGCTGCTGTGCTCAACCCAAGCAGGTACGAGCTGGCTTAGCCAGGATTGATCTCATGGACTGTCCTGGTGGCCAAGGCTAAAGTGACAGCTGGATTTTCCAGTGAGAAATATCCTCTGTGTTCTTATTTSTGCCTCTCTTCTGCCTCTTTCCAGGGTGACAGAGGGCCTGACGGTCCAGTGGGCGAGCCAGGGTCACGAGGTGTCAAGGTGAGCACCAAGGCTGCTCTCAGCTGGGCTGTGAAATGCTCTGGGCACGACCAAGATCACRTCCTCCTGCAGGAACAGGGGGTGTTTGATTCCTCTGAGACAATCAAGCAGCAGGGATGGGTCTGTCTTGTGTTCAGAGTAAAATCTATCCAGCATTGGCATCAGGACCCTGCCCACGCTCCCTGCTGGTTGGGATGTTCCTTGGGGCAGGGTCTCTCAAAAGATGCAGGGAACAAATTTCAAAGGGAAATTTGTTGCACAAAAATGCAAGAGCAGATGGGCTGGGGAAGAAGAGCATCACCAACATTGTGCTCCTGCCAATGTTTCTTTGTGTTTTTGCTTTGCAGGGCCGACCAGGGGAGCCGGGCAGGGTGGGCCCAGCKGGGCTGCAGGTATGTCCTGTGTGAGAGCCAGAGCTGCCAGCCCTGGGGACAGCCACRTGTCCTCAGTGCCCTCCAGGCCCAAACAGCACAGGGGTGTCAGCACTAATATCTGTCACTGTGTCCACAGGGCAAGATGGGGGAGACTGGGGAGACTGGAGCACGTGGTTTCCCAGTAAGTGTCCATCCCTTCTGCTCMCTTCCATAACCTCAACTCATTAAGTGTAGAATCCTGGTCCAGGAGGAAGATTTTGGACCCTTACAGGGTCACTTCTTCCCTCTTTCCACTGGAGCACTTCTGAGGTGCACATTTCTGCCAGGAGACATGCATGGTTGCTGCTGGGCTGGAGCTGACTGGTGTTTTTTATTTTTCTAGGGTATCCAAGGACCTTCTGGACCTCCAGGAGCAAAAGGGGCTCCAGGCGACCCGGCAAGTRTCTTATCATCACTCTCTGTCCATCTGTCTTTCCGTGCACACACACAGACACTTCATCTCTTTCTCTGTCTGCCTCCTCCCCACCACTGATCCCCCTCCCAGCTTCCCTGTCCTTGCCAACTCCAGCGTGGTCAGAGAGGTGAAAGATTTGGCTAGAGTTCTAGGAGCCAAAAGGAGAGACAAGGTCAGAGCCCTGGAAAGCAAAAAGGGGGCCATGGATCAGTCAGGGACAGTGTAGGATACAGCCTGGAGTGGGTTTTGGAAGAGAAAGTAGAAAAGAAGGGCGAGGTTAGGTCTGGGACAGAGTGAGATGTAACAGGAAGAGTGGGAGTGGAGGTTGAGTGGAAGGGGGAGCAGGAGGGAGGCTGAGGGTGTCAGAACTGAGCCCACAGCTTTGGGGTAGGCACTGGGAAAGAGCTCAAGGAGGGCCAGCAGTGCTGGAATGTGAAGGGAGAGGATAACCAGGCACTCTCAGGTCACCCACTGCAGGAGTTTTAGATGGCAGCCAGGAAGATGAAGGATCTTTTGAGCTCTTTGCCTGTTAAGGTACCTCAGCACACCCACTGCTGSCCTCTCCATCCACTGGCCAGCTCTTGCACAGTGAGAGCCCCTCTGAGATGTGGGAGGGCACTGGTGTTTTACTTTACAGACCATGGAAGTGGTGGCCCTTCAGAAATCAAAACAGTTGTGTGAAAAGAGCTTTGTGTCTCTATTTTCAGGGTCCCCAAGGACCGCAGGGGCCCCCTGGCCCTTTGGGAGAAATGGGGCATAAGGTAGGTCTGCTCTTTGTTCCTGTTTGCTTCCCCTTCCATTGGGAGTGGCAGGGCTGAGGGAGGAGTGGATGTGCAGGGRAACATCCTTCCACACCTGGAAGGGTGAAACGAGCAGCAAGGATTTTCCTCAAATCTGAAAGTCAGCATCCAAAACAACCTGAAAATCAGGAATTGGAGCATCCCTTCACCACAGAGCACAGGGAAATTGGAGCATCCCTCCATCACAGAGCACAGGGAAATTGGAGCATCCCTTCACCACAGGTAGATGTGCAGAGCCACCTTCCCCATGTTTCAAAGGTGACCATGCCAAGGTCCAGGGTGCAGCATCAGGGACCCAACACAAGAACAAATCAGACTCAGTGCTGTTCTTTMCCCCTCGCTGGTGCTGTTGCTGACACACCCAGGTTTGCCAGCCCTCCCAGAAGGCCATGGCAGCCATGCAGGAAGCTCAGAGACGCCTGTGCCCTGGTTGCTGTGAAGCAGTGGCACAAACACACCAAAACCCAGCAGCAGCTGCCAAACCGTGCCCCAATGGAGTGCAGGGGATGCCTCCATGGTTTCCCCCAGCTCCTCTGCACTTTTGGCTTTGTTTCACTCCTCTTGCAATAGCACAGTCTTGGCTCTTTCTGTCATGTGTGCCAGCTCCCCTTGCACAGGTCCTTCCCGTGGGCCCTGAGCTGTAACACAGACACGAAGGTGGTTTGAATGCACTCTGTGCAGAGTGTGTGAGTCACGAAAGTTTCCATTCTCATGGCTGCTGGGCTGGATGGAGCGAGCTCTCAGCATGGTAAACCACACTGGGGAGCTGGAAAGCTGCTCCTGAGCCACTCTGGATGCTGCCAACCGAGAAAGTACAGAGCTTCATTGAAATCTGTGCCTCCTCYAGGAGCCTTTCTCTGCACTGGCACCTCTGGAGAAACCAAAGCAGGGTTTTTGCTTTCATTGGAGCTTGAATTTTCTCATTGCGTGACTTGACCATTTATTTGTTCACAAACCCAACACACGCCCTGCTCCCTCCTCTGCTTGAATCCATTTCAGCAAGCCAGGAACTGGCTTTATTCCCTGGGTAGCTCCCTTGACTATGTGCTCTTTTTTCCTTTATTCCCAACTGTAAAGA
This sequence comes from Malurus melanocephalus, assembly GCF_030028575.1. Classification (NCBI taxonomy): domain Eukaryota; kingdom Metazoa; phylum Chordata; class Aves; order Passeriformes; family Maluridae; genus Malurus; species Malurus melanocephalus. The sequence continues at coordinate 256,617 of NW_026623462.1, forward strand.
GAAGGGAGATTGTTGTCCGGAATGCAAATATCATAAGTAAATAAACCACTCAAATCCTTTAAAGAGAAGCTTTACTGTCCCATCTTTGGGCTTGTTTCACAGACTCTCATTCCCCACACTTCCCAGAGGTAGGAGAAAATGTACAAAGAGTAAAGCTCCCATTAGATTTTGGGACTAAAGACAGTGAGCAACCATGACCCCGCTACTGGGGCTGCACATGGAGCTGGACTGAGTGAGAACTGTTTGTGAGGTCATTCTCACATCTTCCATCTTTCTTAATTCCTATCCTTTTCCAGCTCAGGCACTCATTTTTGGCTCTCTGAGGGATGCCAAACCCCTCTAGCAGAGTCTGTGCTCACCCAAGAGYGAGAAAGTTTCTCCCAGCCAGTCCAGCCAGGGCTGTGGATTTCTGGTCCGAGCCCAGGCGTTGGTTTTTGGATGTTTGCCGGCCTAAAGACAGCTGACTGTGGATGTCAAGGCTAACCTGGCCAAATTTCTGCTGGAGGGCTTGGTGTCACCTTGCTGTGAGCCCTCAACTCCCTTTAGCTGGCAGCACTGTGATGCCCTGCCTCTCTGGGAATGAGGGAACAAAGCTCAGCTGGAATCTGTGGCACCTGGGGCAGCTTGAAACAAAACTGTTGATGCAGAGGATGTGCCCACACCAGTGAGAACAGAGAATTGGGGCTGCAGGGAACATTTCTGTGACCCCCTGCACCAGCCAGACTGCTGGACCCTTCCAAGACCTTCCAAGTCAGATTCCAGACCTTTTCCCTCCTTTCCCAGCCGGTTCCAGTGCTGCTCCCTGGTGTGGTTACTCACCACAGAAAGCAGAGGGGGTGGAAGGAGGCAGAGAAAGGTGCTTGGCAGAGGAGGCTGGCRAGAGGGGAGGTGTGAGAGCTGATCAGAGCCTGCCCAGAGCCCAGGCACGAGGGGACTCTTTGATGCTGCAGACCCCGAGCCAGCTCCAGGGAGGTAATTGCATTGCAACCAGGGCTTGGCTGTCCCAGGAGGGCTCTGCTAAAGGAATTATGTCTTTGATCTYGCTTTCTTCTTGGTTACAATGGGTTTTTTCATTATCTTGTTGGTTTTCTCTTTTTTCCCAGGGACCGCCAGGCTCAATGGGACAACCTGGCCCTGCAGGTGAACCTGGCATGAAGGTAAGAAAAACCCTGAGGGCGATTTCTTGGTCAGACTGAGGGGATAAAAGCAATTTGTGCAGGACTGAGTGACACTGCACGTTTTACCCCCCAGCAGCCAAAGCAGACAATGCATTCAACAAAAGATAAAGTTTTAAAAACCTAAAACTGGGTTAATTTTAGTCATTTTTACAAATTTGTGAGCTCCATCCCTAGGGTAGGCTGTCAGTGCTGGGGAGAAGCCCCATCCCAGGGATCTTGAGACTCAAGAGCTGTGAAGGGCCTTGGAAATGAAACTGAACTCTTTGCAGAACCAAAATCTGAATGGAGAGAGGAGTCCTTGAGATCAGAGATGCAGGCAGCTTCTCATTTGAAACCAGAAGAATCTTAGGAAGGTCCCAGACTTAAAAATACCCTCAGACAAGGTCCTGTCACAATTTCCAAGCCTCAGGTCTCTGGGGACTGAACTCCTCTGATGGTTAAGGGGGAAGGGTGCCCTGCTCCAGACCATGAATGCACCTTCTTGTGCACATAAAAGCCATCTCTTTGTTCAAATAAAACCCCAGTGCTGAGCAGCTCAGAGGGGGTTTTATTTAATCCTAACCCACTCGGTTTGAAGGTTTGCTCCTGTGAGCAGAGCTTTTGAACACACTCTGTGTGGRGCTTGAATGCAGTTTCCTCTGTGCTGCTCCTCACCGCCACCCCCACCCCATCCTTTGCCATGTTTTCCTTGGCAAATCTTCTGACACTTCCCTGGAGCTACCGTGACTTTGGCATCCTGATACTGCACGAGTGTTTGAGCTCCTGGCTGCCCTCCTCGGAGCAGGACACGATGGTTTGCACAGACACCCTTCACCCCTGTCCTTGCTGGGACCTTGTGGGGTGACAGTCCCGTCCTTCTCCTTCTCCAAGCTGGAAGGAGCTGCACCAAGCCTGGTCTGTGCTTGCAGAGCAGTGGGGTGAGGTGTATGGGCAGCTCAAACCTTTTTCCCTTGAATTCTGTGCCTTTCCTGAGCTCTCTTACGTGCAAAGGGCATGGATGGGCACTTGTGGGAGGGAGCTGCCCCGTGGCCATTTTATCCTCAGCACGACATTGGCAAAGTCCCTTTGTTTGCCAGCTCCTCCACCTTCTGGCCTCCCATTTCACTGCCATCAAAGATTCAGGTTTTCTGGAACTGGGGCTCAAAGAGCTGTTGGTTTTCCTTTTAGGGTGATCCTGGCCAGTTAGGAATCCCTGGAGAGCAAGGTCTCGTTGGCCAAAGAGTGAGTACAGCCAATTCTGSTGGGGTTTCCATGTGCCCTATGAGWTCCCCARAGCTTCTGTCCCWGCTCCCCCACAGCCTGGACAGGCTGCCCCTGTTCTCTGCACCCCATAACYCTCATGGCCCYGTTCCTTTTGTAGGAACAGACCCCTCCTGTGTCCAGGGGCCATGTCCGTGCAGGGACACGGGAGCAAAGGCGGCTTCGAGCAGGGAAACACTGGGAACACTGTGCACGCGTGGGAGGGGGGTGAATGCARGGATTGAGGCTGGCAGGGGCTGTGCCCCTCCTCAGCACTGGGGTCAGCTGTTGGAGCACCATRGGGAAGCCCCAGGTTGGGTGAATTCAGACTGAGCTCCTTTTCACGCAGCGGGTCCGAGGAGGAGGAGCTCGGAGTAGAGCAGGAGGATGAATTCCTGCTTTTGCTCCAGGAAGAGCATTCAGCCTTAGGATGTGAGATTGGACACGTGTCAGAGGGCAGGGCTGGGCTCCCCTCACTACAGCCTGGCTGCTGAAAGCTCGGGAAAAGCACATTTAGGCAGAGCCTGATGGTGTTTGCTTCTGTCCACAGGGAGAGCCCGGGCTGGAAGGGGACAGCGGGCAGCTCGGGCCAGATGGGATCAAGGTAAACTCACTGCCATGGGATTCCAGCTCTCACACACAGCTCTGTGCACTCAGATCCCTGTCATTCCCAGGGCTGGGATGAGGCCAAGGGGATCATTGGGTGCTCTGTGGAATAAGCCTCTGCCCTTCACTCTCTAAGGACTTTTTTTCTGCAAGCACATATAACAAACCCCTCCTGTTTCGCTCCTCTACCCACAATTTTGGCATTTGATCAGATCTCCAAAAAGGTCAAGTTCTTCAAAATCTGGTTTCCAACAATTTGTCTGTTTTATTTGAGTCTTTACAGATCAGATTTCCAGCTAATCAGGAATTCCTGGGCCTGGCAAGGGAAATCAAGAATTGTCCATCACTCTCCCCAGCACCACTGACCAGAACAATGTTGGAGAGTACAAAAACCAGATCCCCTTCCCTTGGCAGGGCCCCAGGAGCTCACTCAGGGCTCACCCTGTGTCTCACTGCTGTGGATTTGCTACCTTGCCTTTGGAGCAGGGCTCTGATTGCTGTCTCTGCACAGCCAGCCTTTCCAAACAGTTTTGTTCCATGGAAAAAAAGAGCAGCCCATCCCACAACAATGCAGTTTACTGCTTCTTTCCACTTAAACTATTTGCCATGTGTCTCTACTTCTGCTTATCTCTGAATGCTGGACCAAAAATCTCTTCCTTTAGGACAGTCAAGGCTTCTGTGCTCTCCTGCACTGCTGGCTGTGCCCAGGAGCTCTTGAACCAAACCAGCTCTTTCCACCCCAAAATGTGTCTCTGGAGACCAAACCAGATGTGTCTGTGCTCTTTAAGCAGATGGGATCTTGCTGAGCTGTCCCAACACAGGTGCAAGAGGAAAATGGTTCAGTTCAAAGCTGTTTGGCTGCACAAGTGCTCATGCTGCTTTTGGTGTTAAACTGGCTTTTTTAATTATCTCCATATTATTTGGAGTGGTAATACTGAATAATACAAATATTTACAAAGTWGTATYGATCTTGATAAAAGAAAAATCGCTSCAAATTTACTTCTCACACTTCTGTGATTGTATTTCTGGTCTGCGTTCCAGTTGGTTGTTCTTGTCCAATATTGAAACTTCATTATCTTCCTGATTTTTTTCTTAATTTCAAAGAYTGGAGAGCTTTAAGTGGATATTGGGATTTTTTTTTTTTTTCACTTGAAAGGATGGCCAGGAATTGGAACAGGAGGTGGTRGAGTCACTATCCCTGGAAGTGGCACTTGGGGACATGGCTTAGTGGTGGGCTTGGCARKGCTGGGTTGATGTTTGGATTCATTGATCTTAAACATCTTTTCCAACYCAAACAATTCTTTGATTCTGTGAATCTGTGATTCTGTAATTGTGATTTGACAGGACACCCATTGCTCAGAGCAGAGATCCTTTACAGGGCACAGTGACACAGTTTCACAGTGTTTATTGGAGCCCTGGGCTGATTCCTCTCTGGCAGCCAGAGCCAAGCAGCTGCTCCAGACAAACCCATCCTGTTAAAAAACTTTCAGCACCCCAAGCTCAGGGCTTCTGGGTGAGGCAGGGGAGACTTTCAAACCTTGTCTGCCTGCCTCATTCACGTGGGAGGTTCAGGCCTTCTTGCTGGAGAAGCAAAGAGTTTCAGGTTACTCTGTGTAATGGGGGAGTTCTTTCTCCTCCAGCCAAGAGATTTTGAAGAAAAGAAACCTGGGTTTGCTCCTTTTTTAAATGTCAAGTGTGTTATGACTCATCCTCATTCATCCTTTTGCTTGCAGGCTCTCTTCCTCTCAGACTCCTGAAATATTAATTACGTGGTGGGTTTTTTCCTTGCAARAGCCTCCTACAGTGGCCCATGTGTTGTGTGGGTATGAAAACCTCTCCCCTCCTCTCTTCCACAGGGAGAAAAAGGAGACCAAGGCCCGGAAGGAGAGAAAGGAGAAAAAGGCAGTGAAGGGCTGAAGGGAAAAGAAGGAGCTCCTGGATATCCCGGCATCCCAGGTGTCCGAGTGAGTCTGAGAAGCCCTTGGTGACCCGTGGGTTCCTGCAGTGAGGAGGGTGTGAACCAGGACCCTGCTCAGGGCAGGAGGTCACCTCAGATGTGACTTGTTGCCAAATGTGGTCAAGTGTGTTGTTTTTTGTGAAAAACTGCCTCCAAGAGAGGTTTGGTCATTCAGTCAGGATTCACTCGTGGGATGTGGATCACATCTCTGGCCTGTCACAAAAAGTGCCTCCCTCCTGCTTCTGTAAGATGGAACTCACAGGGTGTTAGGAAGGGAAGCACAGAGGACTGACAGGGGCTGAGTTTTCCCTGGATCCCATAGCTGGCTTGGCCYGGAGCTTGGAATTGGCCCCATTGTGCTTTCTCTGATGGTTCCTTGCTTGCTTCTGGTCTTCCTTTCTAAGATTTCCTCAGAGAGCTAGAAGAAATCATCAGGGTATGATTTCTGAATCCTCAGTGAATATCCTGGGCACATCTGGTTCACTCAGAGGTCTGGACTTGGCGTTGTAGAAAGAAAAAGTTTGATTCTGGCACTGAGATGAGAGGGAGCAGGGTGGTGCCAGGTGGAGCATGGCTCTGCCCAGTGCCCCAGTGGGCTGCTCTGCTTGAAATGTGGGGTTTTTCAGGTTGGTGACCTGGTTCCTTCATTGTGATTGCTGCCAGGGATCAGAGGTAGCAGCAGCAAGGCTCCTTCAGCAGAGGGAGAGCCCGACTCAGGGAGATGCAGGTGCTCCTGCAGCACGAGTTTACCCCTCATGCAGCTGGGGAACACACCAGCTCCACCCCACACATCTGGGGAAAAGCAGCAAGTATCCCAAATTCAAAGGCAGCTCTGAAATCCCAGTCAGGGCTGGGTGGGAAGCAGCAGTGCCAGCAGGTACCGCCGAGCACTGGGTGGATGCTCCACGGTGMAATGTTGATTTTCCTTCTGGTGATGTCGTGGCTGGCTACAAGGAGGGCAGGGAGAAGGGTGTGATGGGATGGAAGCAGCAAAAGAAGTGGATTTATGTTATTTTTGGGCTGAGGTTGGGATTTGAGCACTGACTCGACTAGAAGGTGGCAATATTGGCTTAATAGTGCAGTGCAGCTCCATAAATGCACAGAGTGAGCCTGCAGTCCTGCCCCAAATAAGGCCACCCTTGGCCACAGCCCCTGTAGCCAACAGGGAGCCCTTTCAGCATTGGGATCAYAGCACAGGCAAGGGTGGTCCCCAACACCCCAGCTCTTCCCAGCTGGCACAGCTGGACAGTGCCCTCCGTGTGCTGTGCTTCTGGCTGCTTCACGTGTTTACTTTGTGCATGTTTTAAGAACCAATAAAAATACTAAAATCATGCAAAAGCCATATTAAGTTATAAAGTAAAAAATATAGATTCTCTCAGACTCTGTCCCTGCTGTTTGCCAGCATGTCCCTGGGAACATGATGCTGCTTTCTTTTTTAATTTTTTTTTTTTTAAAAAAAAGGAGTCCATAGAGCCAAGATTCCTCCTCATAATCACTCCCTTTTTTTTTTTTTTACTGCAGAGTGCTATATTTCCATCTCCTATTTTAATAAGYTCCTTTGTATTTCCTTATGCCTAAACTCAGGCAGGTTTTCAGACCTGCAAAGGCTCCAGATAGTGCTGCCTGCCCTGCCAAATGCTGTTACCTAATGCACAGGCTGCTGTTCCTGCRCTCACTGAGGTCATTTAAACATGGAAGTCCTCTGAAATAGTTTTTCTCTCCCCACYGCTGAGAATTTCATTCCACCTTCCCATGGAGAGTACAAGTATCAGTGGGATTTTCTGTAGGTTTCTGCCAAGATGAGGTTTACAGCTCAGAGGTGCARGCTGCTAGAGGTAACTGCAAGTCCCTCCTTCCCAGCAGAGAGGTGGAAGCTGGAATATCCAGCCAGGCCATGCTCTGGAGGACAAAAAYCACCACAGGCACAGTCCACCACACCCTGGCAGGGTTATGCTGCCCAAAAATCAGTTTGGATGTTTCCAAAGTCTTCATCTTTTGCTACTGCATTTCCATTTGGCCTCTCCTCATCCACAAGTCCTTACATCATCTGTGCTTCWCCACATTCCTGCCTGGATCCACTGACTTTTTCTGGACATTTTTTTGCTCTGTTGCTTGTTGGGATATCCTGCTCAGCTACAGAGGCAAAGGGGGAGGTGTTGATGCTTCTGTGCCCTCAGGAGGAGAGATGCACACACAGGAATGTGTGCAGGTACCTGTGCCAGCAAACTGAGCTCCGTTTGTGGGGGTGAAGCTCATCTTCTGCTCCTGCAAGAGGCTGGTGTTGGTTTGAAGAGGAYGGTGCCCATCTGCAGCTGTGGACACAGAGAAGCTTCTCCCACACCTTGGCTTGTCCCTGTGTCACTCCAGAGGGGACCCACGGGGACATGTCTTCCACAGGCAGCAAAAGCCTCTGGACAAACCCTTTTCCATCACCAGTCTGTGCAGCCACACCACTCCTGGAAGATTTGTCCAAGGACGTGTTTAGTCTTAATCTTTATTTTGCTTATGTCTACAGGAATGTGGCACTTCACTATCAAGTGTCCTTGTGATAGATGTAGGAAATGAGGTGCCTGACTGCTCTGCAATGATCTGACTTCACTGCTGGTACATTTTCAGACCGTTTTGTATATCCTGGCCCAGGGCAGAGGCCGGTGCTGGCAGAGCAGGTACAGGAAGTGGGAAATTTGGCACACCCAGCGTGGCAGGAGGCCAGCATGAGAGATGGAGGGAGATTAGAAATTCCTGGATCTGCAGCCCTGGAGATGGCAGATGAAGGGATGTACCTTGGAAAGGTGGAGGAAGCCTCTTTGGGGTCGTGCAGGAGAGAAACACTCACCTGGCACTGGATGGGATCAGCAGAGGCACATCTGGCTCTCCTGAGCACAGCTGCATTTTCCAGAGAGCCATCATGATGCTGACACCACATGACTGCCTGAGCACGACCAAACTTCAGGAAACGCTTTTCAGAGATCGTTAGCTTTTACTTGGCTCAGCCATTCCCAGCATTAACATAKCTGAAAAACCCGTTTCCACTGTGGTTTTGAATCTCAAACAAAAAGCAGMAGGGAGGCCCCAGTCGAGTCTCCAGGGGTAGCTCGTACGTGTTTCAAAGCCAGTGGATTTCAGCAAACAAACCTGGCAGCTGAGATGGTCCATGAGCTTCACAGCTGTGGCTGGCAGGGCTGGAGGCAGCTGCAGCTGAGATAAGTGAGTATCCTCTATCTTTTGGTCACTCTGTCCAAGTTCACCCTGCTCCTTTCAGCCCCAGGTCCTGCTCAGTGGAGGAATGGGCCAGTTGAGCCCCTGGCCACGAGAGAGGAGTCAGAGCAGCAGTGCAGGATCCAGCTGAGATTCCCAGAGATGTGCACCTTTCCTGAGCTGCTGGCTCACACTTTATCTCCTCCCAGAGGTTTCTGCCTTCTGACACAAACTCGATGCCTTCACTTGACTGAGGCTCTCTTTTGAAYATGGCCTTTAGCCCTCTGGTTTGAACAACAAAGAGCTGGAAATCCCTTCCCCTTTCGATCACCAGGGACTGTTAGGGATCTACATTCGGAAATGGCTGGCTGGAAATCCAGAATTTTTGTATGGGCAAGGCAGGACAAGGATATTATCCTCAGTGTGGGGGGATACTGGAAGGTACAACACTGGCAAGGTATTGAGCAGCAGTGCAAGTGTCATGGTGTGGTTTGCCAAAATAAAAAGGTAATTTATCTGTAAGGCTGTGCCACAGAGCCTGAGAACATCCCTGGAGAGCAACCTGCATTCACAAAGGGTCTGGTTGCCCATCAGAACTGCTCATCACACCAGAATGTGGTTGAAGCCAGAGGCTGAAGTCACTGCTCTGCCACCAACAACCTGGTCAGGGGCAAGGGAGCCCCAGGAGCAACCTYTCCCCCCAAAAAGTGCTTCCCTCTGCTGCTGCTCCTCTGCAGTGATRGCAAACACAGCATTTCAGCCCTTCCCTGGGAGGATGACGGATCCAGCAGTGGCTGAGGAAGGCCCAGGCCAGTTGGCAGAGGGAGGGGATGGGTTTCCAGCTGCACTCCGTGGCTCTGCGCTGTGGTTTTCGTAATGTGCTGGTTGCCATACACGGCAGACATCTGATAGCAAGGGGTTTACAGTTCCAGGAAAGAAATTGGAGAGCCTGGAAGTACTGAAATACAACATGCTCTGAAACAAGAAAATCCCTCATTGTTCAGCAAAACTGCGAGTCGAGTTCTTTCCACTTCCTTTTTAACCTGAAATCYTATCTGCAGTGTCATTCAAGCCACRTCAGGACTCRGAAAGCTTTGAGCCAGACACTCCAATGGCCTAAATTGCCATAAACAATTACATCAGAGGAGATCTGGCTGCGTGTGCCGGCCCTGCTGYGGGGTGCAGATGTGCACCATCAGCCCAGAAGAGCTTGAAGGGCTGTAAATCCTTTTGCTCTGGTGGAACGAGATCCAAAGTCCTTTCGTTTGCTCTTCAAGAGGGTAGAGTGACGGAGCTGGGCTKGGGTGGAGAGCTGAGAAGGTTTTTTGAGAGAACTCACAGGATCAAGCCACTCTCCAGCACAGTTCAGAGCACAGAGTGAACTTGTGGCTCTTGGCTCTGGCGCTGCTCTCACTCCCAAAGCAGCAGCAACCCCACACACAGCTCTGGATGGTGTCCTGAGGGCCCTTCACATCCCATTTTCATCCCTCTCTCATCTACAGGCTACAATCCTGAAGTGGAAGGAGGATTTGCTGGCCAGGATGGACCTTCTGCTCTGCAGCAAAGCCACGCTGAGGTGGGGCTGCTGCCCTGGCTCCTCCTCATCCGACACATTGCTCTGGTACAAAGTTGTCCAAACACCACTTAGAGCAGGATTTGTCCCAGAGTGGTTTTTGCTCTTTGTTCTCTTCTGTTTCCTGCTGCTGAAAACACGATTCAAAGGTTTTCTGCAACAAAGCGCCTGGCTCTGCTGTCRCTGAATGCAGCCATTGACTGCACACACATGAGCTCAGCTGGCAGCACCACATCCAYGGCATTCAGCTCCTGAAAACGCTGAGCCTGCTCAAGTACAATCCTGGAGTCACCACTGCTTTTAATCTCTGCTCTCCATGCACAAGTTTATGGG
>NW_026623462.1:266890-273607 GCF_030028575.1 Malurus melanocephalus
GGCTGTCTGTGGAGTAATTACTTGAAAGAAATTTCTTAAACTTCTTAAACACTGGAGTGTGTGGGGTCACCCTCGAGCAGGGGGAGGAATGGGGAGCACCAGGCTGGGTGTAGGGCAGAGTGTCAGTGGTAACAGCAAGCTCCTCAAACCCTGAATCTGAGGAAATGAGCAGCGTTACTCCAAATCCTGCCCTTGAATGATGTGTTGGGAAGATGCACAAGATAAAGTGGCTTGCCCAGGGTCATAGAGGAGGTTGGTCAGKGGCAGAAGGTGACCAGGAGGTCACAACAGGCCATTCTCCTGCCCTACAGCCCATCCTTTTCCAGATGTTCTATCAGCAGGGCCAGTTCTTAGCCTAAAGCCCAGTTTCCAGAGCTGAGGGTGTTTGTGCCTGGCCATGGTGTGTCCCTGTGGCATTCCTCACACAGAACCACATCCTGCAAAGCCATGAGAAGGCATTTGCCTTGCATCACAAATCAAAGGTGGATAAAGTCACTCAGAAATGCAGTCAAATATGCTGGAAACCTCTGTTTTAATGAGTATGAGACCATACTCAGGGTCAGGGCGATGGCTCTCCATGGAGCTGCAGGCCCAGGTCTCTGTTTCCCCTTCAGAACCAGCGTGGCCATCTCTGGGCTCCTCTGCCCACAGCCTCCAGCAGCTTCTCCTCTCATTTTCATAACCAGTGATGATGGCTCAGGGTCAGCCTTTTCTGAACACCCCACCTCACAGAGAGGCCCATGCTGGATTTTGCTGTTTGGGTGATATTATTGTGAGGGACCTTCTCCCCCCCCCAACCCAGTTTTGTGCTATTCTGCTCTCTGTGCCTCAGTCCACCAAATTCTCTGACACATTTGGATCAGCCCATGGTTGTGCTGAGCCCTGTGAATCCTCCAGGGAACCCCAGAGCTCTCCCAATCCCGCTGGGCCCTCGCAGGCTCTGCTGCTGGGGAAGGCAGGCTGATCCCAGCTGGTCTTCGTTTAGAGTTAATAGGAGTCAAAACGAGCCAGAATTTGAAATAAATCCCATTGACTTGGCACGGTTTCTTTCCTGACTCAGACGAAGGAGACGCACTTTTTGGGCAGTTGCTCCAAGATTCCCCTCCTTATTGCAAGAAAGGATTTCATTCCCCTCCTCTTCCACAACCCCAGGGCATCTGTGTCCTTCTAGAGGAAGATGTTAACCCTTAGTGTTTGGGGGAGTGTAAATCAGAGTTGTGCTGCCCAGGTGCTCTCTCTATTCTTATCTTTTCCCATTGTCAGCTTCCAACACTAAWTTTTTGGAGCATTTTGGTTTTATTGTGTATTTCACAGCTCAGTGGGGATGAGGCCTCACACATTTCCTGCACTTCCCACTCATCCATCAAGCCTTTTAGTGGCACCTTTGTCTCCTGTGCTTTCTTGGAGATGAGGAAATGGAGGCAATGAGAGGGGGAGAAAAAGGGATTTTCCCAGGAACAATAAATTAGCGGCAGTTCAGAGCTATCAGAACAAACCAGAGCAGCTCAGAGCACACAGCACTGCTCTGTACATGATTCTTTTTGCTGCCTTACACTGTAACTGCTTAGGAAAATCAAGCTAAATAGACCTCCTCCTCCAYAAAACCAAAAGCAGCACATTTCAGAGCAACAGCCGCATGCAGATAAGAATTAACTGYAAAGCAGAGAGTTTGGGATACACARTTTGGGGCTGGATTCCCATTTGAARCTGAGGAKCTYRGCTGAAAGGAAAGCCACAGTGACTCTGGCTGCAGTCTTTCCATCCCAGACCTTTTTTATAGGATTTCCCCGATTTGCTGTGTTTTTGAGCACAGCCTGCCAGCTCTACCTGCACTCCCCACTCGGGTTTCCACAAGCAGGCCAAGAGCCCATTACTTCCCAGTGCTCCCAGTGAAACCCTCTGAACCTCACAGCACAATCAGGTCTTTCTTCTCGAGAACAGTTGAGTCTTTCTTCTTTCCCCATACTCATTCAGGAGCTGCTGCCCTGTCTCCTCCCCTTCCAAACTACTGCTAGGCAGAGTGATTATGAAATGTGTTTCTTATAAATCCAAAACATTTATGTCTTCAAATGCCCGGCCCAAATAATCCCACTAATTTCCTGAGTGCTTGTGAACTGTCCTCCATGGGGGGAGGCTTCTCTCGATCAAAGTTTATTAAGTAGGGGTTCTCATATGGAGACATTGCTGAGCAGTAGGAAATTATACGGGGCTTTTTCATTTCCCTTTAAATGAGCTCACTGGCTGGGCCTGGACAATATGGGCATGGTCATCCTATGGTTCATGCTTCCTACCTTTATTGCTGCTTTCGTTTTCCTGCCCTTTTTACATCCAGCGCCTTAAACCATCACCTTTTTTTTTTTTTTTTTCTCTGTCACCATGTCACTTTTTTTTCTTTACTCAGTAGCTGAATTCTGGTGGTTCTGTTTCCTCCTGCCTCACTTTTTGGGAGGGAGGAGTGACCTTCACTCAGTGACACCCATAAATGACAGCAACAACAAAAAAAAAAGTTTGAAAATATGCTCCTGCTCCACAGCAGTCCTGAGCAATCCTGAAGCAGCCTGAGGCAWGCTTTGGGAAGCTCTCCCATCAGTTCTGTGCCCTCGAGAGCTTCCTTCCTGTGCTGTGCTGAAAGGAAGGCAGGAACACATTTGCCCTCTGGAATGCCAAGAGCCAAACAGGGACAGTGAGTCACAGCTCAGTTCCCACTTCCCCAGACCCAGTGCCTGCAGCAAGAGCATCCCTGCAAGTGGGGAAGTTTGGGTCGGGATTTGAGCCCTGTTTGTTGTTTGGCTCTGTTCAGGGCATATCTCTSTACAGTTCATTCAACTTCCTTGTTTTGTTTTTCTGGATGCTGTTGACGGAACATAGATTTCAACTGTTGATGTCTGGAGAATTTAAAGATGGGCTGCTCATCTATTTGCTCCCACTAAACATTACTGCTGTGCTGGGCAATAGATCTGACTTTTCTGTCAAGGCCATCAACAGCTGGAAGTCTCTTTTTATTTTTTTTTCTTTAAAAATTAACCAATTTGCATTGGAAAATAAACCATTCTTCTTTCCCTTAGGGGAATATCTAAAGCTATACTAAAAAAAACCCTTGTAAATCTGTGTCCTTACTGAAGATGACAATGAAATTTTAAACATGCTAGACATAAGTTCATAATTTTTTTGCTTCCCTTGGATATTTTGGCAYGGCTGAAGGCTTTGTAAAACTGCTGCTTTTCACTGTCCCTGGTCACAAATACCATCATCATCTGGAGGTACTGATATGCTTCTCTAGCRAAGAATGCAGCAGAATATAAAGAGAATTCACCATTTAAAAATAGTCCTGCTCACGGAAGAAACTTGGAGAGAAGATTTGTTTTCTCAGCAAACCAGTAACCCAAAGCATACAACAAAATGTGTACAAACCCCGGGAATAAAAGCATCGTGTGTTCAGTGCCCTGGCACAGTAACCCAACTGATCTGAGTCCAGCAGAGGGAACTTGGATTTAATCATTTTGATGTGTAGGCTTTTGTCCATCTTCTACCCTCACTGCTATCTCTGCTGAAGAGAGAAGAAATCATAGGAACCTTAGGAACTTCACAGTGCCGTGGAAGAGGTACCAAAATGTGCTACAGTTGTGATATACTTTGAGGAGATAGGATCTCATTAAGTTTTATTTTTATTCATTTTTTTTGCTTCCTTTTCTGGCCTTGATTTTTTTCATCCCTGGACAGATGAGTCAGAAGAAGGGAGAGAAAAAGGACATGACATTTTCTGAAGGCTACCAAAGTTCTTGCCGGGTTTGTTACTCCCCGTGCGATGTGTGGCAGCGCGTTGATTTCTGGGAACTGTGAAAACCCCTGCCTGTGTGCCCTGAGAACATCTGGGATTGCAACAGCAGCCACATCTGGATCATCACAAGTAGAGATATCASATATCTGGGAACCCCAGACAAGTGTTGAACTGCCTCTAAATTCATCTGGGCAGAATTCCTGCGCAGTTGGAGAAAGCCTATCCAGGAAAATCAGACACATGGTAGGCTTCCCACTCACCAGCAGAGCTCGCTGGCCAAAGTCCTAGAAAGCGTGCTGGGAGAGCACAGAAATATCCCTGACTGATAGAGCTTATTCCTCTCGAGGAGGTGACTCAGTGAGGCAAAATCGGAGCCACGTCTCTGCCGGCGGTGTCGCCAGCGTGGTTTGACCCATTTTTTTTTGTACCAGCCAAGCTTTTAACCAGTGGATGAAAGTCAAGAACAGCAAGGGAGGCTTGGAACGAGGTCTCCRTGGCTTCCTGTGAGTGACAGCTTGTCTTGCTATCAGTGACAGGAGCTGGAGGTGCTGCCAATGTTTTTTTCCTCTGGGAATGGAGAAGGAGCCGCACCCCAGCTGGAGAGCCCAGGAGASCCTTGTGGAGCAGATGAACATCCCTGCTCCACCAGCCCAATGTGTCAGCAGGGGGAAATGGTGCAGGAGGTTATTGGAGCCCGTATCTGTGTTCAGATCCGCCAAGGGAACACAGAAGCTGAAAGAACTCTGAGAAAATCTGAGAAGCTGCTTGAACATGGCATGGCCTCAGTGTGGATTGAGCTCATTTTTGCGAGCAGGASTTGGACTGTCAAAGTTGGGTTTGTTTTCTACCCTCTCCCAGATGACTCCAGCCCCTCTGTCTGTACTCAGTGATGGTGGCAGATTTTAGGAGCAGTGTAGAAGTTTTGTTTCTTGGATGGAAAGAGTCAAGTCCTAAACTTTTCTTCTCAAAAAGCAGAGATGTTTTCCAATGCAGGCAAGAAGCAAGTTTCAGTCATGAGATTTCCAGGGGAGATGTATCCTGATGGAGGCAGCCAGGCTGCACTTCAAACTCTCCTGAATCAGCTGTGAGATCCTGGTTACCTCCCCATGAACAGAGTCCACCTGCCCTGCACAATGATGAAGAGTGTGTCTCATCAATGGACTGAAATCCACATTTTCTACAGACAGTGTGACACATCCTCATCCTGGGGAGGGAACCTGTGCATGGAAATCTTTGTTTCAAGAGCTGGCACAGCACTGCAGTTCCAGGAGCAAATCTGAGTGTGCCAAACTACTCTGCTGGAGAAGACAAGGGCTTGGCCATCAGGAACAGATTCAGCTTCAAATGGGCTTTCTCCCATTTGCAGAAAGCATCCTGCAATGCTTCCACAAGCTCTTAGAGCACAGCCCAGGGAGGCTGATGGAAAAACACTGWGCAACTGATTAGAAACCCCAGTTGCCTCTTTATTCACTCACATCTTGTTCTGACAGTAAAGTTTTGTCCATGATTCCACTACTCCCTCTCCAAATTTTTAAGCCTTTCAGTGCCAGGGGCACGGGGAGTGGGAGTTCCTGCTGCTTCAGGTGCTGAGTACCAGGTCCCACAGCTGCAGAGCTGGAAGGGTCTGACCATTTCTGATGCTTCCATTAGTGAGGATTTCTCTGTGCTCCAGTCACAAATGTAAATCATGTGGGTGATGCTGGAGCCTTGGCACCCACCCTCTACTGTGGCTGCTCGACATCTGTGGGAAAGTAGCTCCAAAAGTGATCTCTTGGAAAGTGGCAGCAAAAAATAGCACACAAAAAAAACCCCTGAGCAGTGTGGAAGAGACACAGAACAAGGCTCAGGCTCCTCAGCAGGGACCTGTCCTTTGTGAAGCCTGATGGCCTTGGCAAGGTGGGCTCCTGAAATGTTTGATTTAGGTAAAAAGGAGCTGTTCCCTCTGGGGAAGTGAACTGGCACAGTTCTTTAGGGTTGGAATGAGTCTGAATTGCTCCTTTGTGCTCGGAGCAGGCACTTCTGAGGCCCATGCTCCAGATCAGAGTGAAAACCTCCCGATACGTCTGGCTTTATAAGTTGCTTTTATTCAGCTGAGACTGCAACATCAACCATGGTGAAAATTAAACCTTCCTAGGTGGGAGGCGGGGGAGCAGAGGGACAGACGTGGTGCTGGTGGTGAGATGCTGTTGAAAAATTTGTCACAATCCCYGAAAAGCATGAGTTATTTCCTTCAGTGATACTTTTTGCTTCTTTCTGTCAAATTCAAAATATTCTGTCTGCCTTGCAGCCAACAGGGTCAAACGCTGGAAAAAATGAGCTGGCTGGGGTCCCTAAGGAGAGGCTGCTGTGCTGAGCTGCTCATCACAGCTCATTTCTGGGRTGTGGGTGCTGAAAGCAACCCAGSATCCCTRTCCCTKCTCACCATGGCTCCCACATGAAGTKTTGCATCCCTCTCCRTTTCTATGTGCCTGAGCAGCAGATTGTGGTTTCTGCATGTGACAGTGATAACACAAATAGAGGGAGGGGGGTTTCACCTTGAGCAGGAAGCTGTGTGTGGTAGGAGCAYAGAGAATGAAACCATTGCTGTTATCACAAGGTAAAAATGAGGAGAGTTGCTGTGGAGGCAGTGATTCATTGACATCATCCTAAACTGCATTAAAAGTGTTGATATCCAATTCTAATGAAGGATACRACTGTTGATAATGCAGCAGTGCAGAGATCAGGTGCAGACCTGCACTTTTTGTGGGAACCAGAGTAAATGTGTTTTCCACATTTCAGCCCATTCTGTAGCACAGACTGGCTAGRTGCACTTCTGAGATCCCTCTTTTGCACCTTTGGGGACAGATGGACACACCAAATGGCAGTTTCCCATCACCCACCTGTCCTCAAGATGCGATTTTTAAGATGAAAATGATCCCAGCATCACCTTTTTAGCCGTG
>NW_026623462.1:273827-295609 GCF_030028575.1 Malurus melanocephalus
GACCAAACTCAGCCATGCCCAGCTGTATCACCTGTGGGTCGTGGTGTGACCTGCACCATTTCCTGCCCTCCTTGTTGGCTCCCGTGGGTGGGTGAGGATGCTCTCAGGGTTGTGTGTGCCAGGGAAACGACCTGGGAGTGGCTGGTTGGGCTGGCATTTCTTTGCTTTCCCATTCCAACAGCTTTCTTTTCTTTTTTTCCTCTTCCAGGGACCAGAAGGGAAACCAGGAAAACAGGGAGAAAAGGGCAAGCCTGGCCAGAAGGTAGGAACATCTCTCTCTGATAGCATCRCCTCCTCTGGTTCTCATCTTTAATGTTTTCCTGCAGAAGCAGTTTTATCCTCCACTGATGTGAGTGTCTTTCCTCTGCAGGGCAGCAAAGGCTACCAGGGGCAGCTCGGCGAGATGGGATCCCCAGGGAAGCAGGGGCCGAAGGGGAACCAAGGCCCTAAAGGATCCCGAGGTACCCTGGGACCGATGGTGAGAAGAGCTCTGCAGATGGTTGAACACAACACGCAGAAACCTGGCTGGGAATGATGGGCACRGGCCTGAGTGCAGCAGAGAGCCCAGCAGGGGCATCAGGGCACTGAAAGGGAAATGCTGTTGGATGGGTTTAATCAACCAAAACAGTGTAACCCCATTTCTGAGCAGCACAGGAGAGAGCCCGTGGAGTGGTTGGGTTGGTGGCCCGTGAGCCCAGCTCACGTTGCATTGTAGCAGTCCTTCACAACTCCCCAGATAGGCTGAAATTGCTGGAATATTGGGGATTTTTCCTCAGCTGAGTGAGCTGATAAGCTATTTTTTGCTAAGACCTTCCCCTTTGAGACTGCACACTCATGGCAAGAGCTGCTTCCAAGTCAAACTGTGTTATAAGGAACTCTGCCTTGGACTTCTGCCCTGTGCCTACACCCACTCTTGATCTACTTATCTAAAACACTTGGAGCAAGAAGAAATATAGCATGGGAAAGGGTTTGAACTGGGGACTGAAGGTGAGGCTTCCAGAGAGAACATCCATAGCATGGCAGAGAGGGAGAAAGTTAATTTGCTTCAGGTACATGAGGCAAATGCATTGGGACAGCAGGGTTAAGTAAAATTATCTCCTTGTGTACTGCAGGCTGGTGAGGAAACTACTTGCACTCAATTTGATAGAACTGAGTGCAAAAGCAGGAGATATTTATGAACCAGGAATCRTGGTGATGTTTCAGAACAGTAGCAAATGAGTGACGGAGTGATGGTTCAGCTGATAGTGCTCTCCTGCACTAAAAATTACAGCCTCAACATATATCCTCCCTTAATGGCCTTTGACAAAGCCTCCATGGATTATTTCATAAGGAGGCAAAACAATATCTGAGCAACAGTCTGTTGGAGTGGACATGTCTCTGTCTTGTGGAAAGRGCTTTATTCCACACTAAATGGGATTATATGCAAAGGAATCATTTCAATCATCTGCTGGTCTGATTTAACCACTTTGGTTCACTCTGCTAAAGATGCAATTAACAGCTCTTGCAGTGCCCTCATCACAACCCAGAAAACTCCTTTCTGTGCCTCAGAGCCTCAGAATCCACACCAAAAAGTTCCAACCCAACAGTTTAGGATTGGGTGATCCCAACCAAGCCTGGTCTCTGCTGGGCTTCCCAGCACAACCCCAATTTGACACGTGCAGAAGAGCAGATGAAGAGCACACAAATGCAGCCATTCCTGTATCAAATYTGAGTGAGGTGGGATTGAATCTTGCTGCAGGCTGGCAAAGGTGTAGAGTGGCCTCCTGCACCCCTGTCTGTGTGTAAAGGGTTAAAACTGATCAAAAGTGCATCAGGAGCTGCAGCAGAGCTCAGTGGTGGCCAGRACAAGGACTGGCACACTCCACGAGGTGCTGAGCTTTGCTTTGACAGCCCAGTGCATCCTCCTCTCGTGCTGACATCACGGGCTGCTCTCACTGTCCCTGTGTTTGCCTCTCCAGGGAGCTCCAGGAAGGATGGGTGCTCAAGGGGACCCAGGCTTAAAGGGTTACCAGGTAAGGGRTTTGTTTTCATCTCCCAGCTTTTATCTGTTCTGAAATGCAACAAAACTTCCACCCCAGGATGCAAATTGTTCTTGAACCATGATTTATTTCTGATCTCGAGTTCTTTGTCCAGTCTTCACTGCACCCTGCATTGGGTTYATCTCTGCCATGACCCTCGTGTCCCTCCAAAGCTGGCACCACCCAGGATTTGTGAGATCTGCCAGGGAACCGAGGGATTTTCAGTCCCACAGCTCYTCCCTGCCTCTCACCTGCTGTCTGCTCTCCACAGGGACATGCAGGACCACCGGGGCYGATTGGACCACCAGGGCCAAAGGGGGAAAAGGTAAGTTTGGCCATCTCATTTCCCCAGTTTGGCCATCTCGTTTCCCCTTGGACGAGATGATCATCCTGCTGCTGCATCCACACTCTCCCCACCCTGTGGCAGAGACAGAGGGGCCTCCTTGACCACAGAGCCACTTAGAGAGCCCCTCAAAGCTGCAGCCTTGCCTCTGTAGGACACACATGCCACCAGCACGTGCTTCCCAGACACCACGTGCCCTCGTGCCAGAGGCTGAGCCAGCCAGCCTGAGCCCTGGGGATGTGTTTTTCCTGCTTCCACAGAAATTTGCCTCAATCCCCAAGCCAAAAGGAATCAGACTYGAAGCTTTCTGTGCTCAGATGGGAGTAACTCCCTGCACAAAYGAGCTGCTCTCCAGCTCATTTCTCCTCTCCACGGCCCTCGCTCCGTGCTCCTCGTCCCCCACCCTTGGGCAGCCCCCTGGCTGCAGCTGCCCTGACTCAGAGCTCTCTTTTCACAGTGGCTTTCCCCTGGTGTTTTTCCCCTTTTGCTGAGTCAGCAGAGCCATAACCAGTTCAGGCTGGAGCAGTGACTCACGCTTTAATGGTTTCCTGTAACCGTGGAGCCCTGCACATGCCTTCAACTCCCTCCTCCCGACATCCCTCTGCCTGGGGAGAACTCATTGTGACCTTCCAGAACTTAAAGGGGGCTTATCTGAAAGAGAGGAGCAACTTCCTGCAATGGACAGACAGTGATGGGACAAGGGGGGATGGTTTTAAAATAAAAGTGTAATGATTTCGGTTAGATGTTCTCTGCTCAGAGGGTGGTAAAGCGCTGGCACAGGGTGCTCAGAGAAGCTGTRGCTGCCCCATCCTTGGAAATGTCTGAGGTCAGGYTGGATGGGGCTTGGAACATCCTGGGACARTGSAARGTRYCCCTGTCCATGGCAGGGGGTGGAACRAGATGGGCTTTAAGGCCCCTTCCAACCCMAACCATTCTGATTCTCCCTYGGYRTGGGAAGTGATRGTGATGGGGCTGGKCAGTCCCCATGAAGAGGAGAGATGCATGAACTCCTTTTGCTCATTTTCTACTCCCCATCACCAAGAGAGTTCAGCTTTGCCTCTGCACACAGGTGGGAGTGCAGCTGTAGCACAGGCAGGAGTTTCATCACTTATGGAATGAGTTTATAAAGATTTGTCCTTGCTGGGGCTTTGAATGGGTCCCTTCAGCTCAGGCTCCTGGTGTCAGGACACTGTGCTCACACCATGCCCCTTACAGCCAGCAATCCATGGGGCAGGATGAGCTGTTGTGTTCCACTCAGATATTCAAGTGCCTCAGAAATGTTGCTTTGGGGGTGAGCAATGGTCATTGTGCTTTTTCTCTCATTTCCTGCTGCTGAAACTCAYCCACAGAGGAACAGCTGGTGATGTTCCTGCTGCTCCACATCTCCACTCCTGCCTTGCTGAACTTCCTGGCAAGTGTTAGGCAAGCACAACCAGCCCAGGATGATGTTGAGAGCTCCTTGTCAGCTCAGAGGGTTCTCACAGTCCCACTGTCAAATCTTGAGCATCCTGGCAAAAAGCTGTGAGTYGTGACCAGCAAGGTCAGCCATTGACCCTGCAGCCATTGAGATGTGCAGATATTTATCTCCATTGCTTAAGTTGCAGCTATTGTTTTGTTTGAAAACATTTGAAGTTGCCATCTTGAAAGCTGCCMTAATTTCAGTGGCAAATGATCCCCAAATTATTCATCTGAAGCACTCGGTGGAGGACTTTGCCCTTCACCAACAAGAAGTTCCTCTGCAAAAGGACTTCAGAAGAGCACTCCCTGAGTGGATCTGGTGTSAGCAGAGCACAGCAGCGTTGTGATAAATTAATTCTACATGCAAATATCCAAGCTGAAGCCTAATGAAGCCACCAAAGCATCCAATGCACCCTGCTGGGAGCAGTCAGCTCTGGAAATGGCCACTGACAGCTGATCTCACCCATGCTCTCCTGGAAGGCCAAGGGATCTGCTGACACCGTGCTGGGGAGCAGAAGGAGGAGATTCTGAACCAGGAGAGCACCAAGTCATGTGCTGAGCCTCCAGCACCACTTCCTGAAGTATCCAGGTGCTCCACAAAATCTCAAATCCGAGTTTTCTTATCCAYCCTTTTTCTCCTAAGAGTTGCCTGGATCCCAGCCTAAGGACAGACAGATTCCTTCCCTCCAGGCATCTGTAACCTCTCACATGCGTGTGAACATGAAAATGGAAGCCTGAATGTGAGAAATAAAGAGAAAATGGGGATGGGATCGTGATGACTCTGAGCTTTAAGCAATGTGGTAAATGGAGCTGTGCTGGAGGAGGAGGAGATGATGGTGGGGAAGGTTTTCCCTTTCACAGAGAAGAAAGAGGTTTTTGGTGAGAGGCACTGCTGTGGAATTCTGCTCCCTTGTGCCATCCCAGCCAGCTACCCCACCACATTTCATACATTTGCAGCTCCTCAAAGAGGCCTTGCTCAGAGCAGACGCCTGCACTTGGCAGCTGCTTAAAGCACTCCAGATGGGATCCTTTTAAAAATTACAAACTGGTGTATCTCACTGTGGGACAGGAGCCAACAACAACAAGCCTTCCCTTCTTCTCCATGCATTTTCCATTTGTATCCCAACATGTTTACTTTGCTGCCCTTTACTCTAACTTTTTTTCGCTGCAACTTTCCGAAGAATTAGCRCAGACCTTTCATCTCTCTCTCGAGCAGCTGAGGCTCCAGGAAGCTCTGGAGGAACTCGGTCTCTCAGTCCTAGAGCTGACCAGGCTGCAGGATTTTCTCAGGCAGGAGACAGAGGATGAGGTGGGAATTAGGGGAAATGTTTCCTCAAGGGGAAACAAAGCCACGATGGGGGAGAAAATCTGTGAGACTTGATGCTCTTCAAAGGTCCCCAGAATTATGAGCTTTCTCTGAGTTCATCACACTCAGCCCCCAAATGGCAAAGGTGTGCACATCCTGCTAGGGAAGATGCACTCAGTGCCAAGRCTTCTGCATAGTAACAGACACTCTGGGGTGATTTTTTTTTCCCTGAGAGTTGAGAAATGGTGGCTTTGTTTCCCTTCTAGTCAACATTCCTTAGATAGTGGCTAGAAAGCAAACCATTTGCCAGGTATTCTGCTGGCTTCCAGCAGCGAGTTCAGTAGCGCTGGAAACCATCAGCAGAGCCTATAATGCTTTGCTTCCTTTCCTCTCTTCTCTGCCACCCAAATTTCTCTCAGAGGCAGCATCACCAAGAAATTTCCCAAGTGTCCTTTCTATCAGCAGCTGCAACTCAAACAGGAGAGTAACCCAGAGAGGACACCAAAGAGAATTGTAAATACACCAGAAAGRGCTGGTGCAACCACAGAGAATTAGAGAAGTCTGTGAAAAACTTGGCTCTGCAGTGTTTGGGTATTTGGATGCTGAAGGCTTTTGGAGCTCCCCAAGCACCCCAAATACAGCAGCTCCCTCAGACTCCCTCTCTCCAGCAGTGCAGCATCAAAGGAGCTCTGAGATGTGCTCATGCTAAGGAGCCAAAGTGCCAGAGACTGCGATGGAGTCGTCACAAACTGGAGGAGCTGGAATGCAGAGTTCTTCCACGGGGAGCACAGAAACAGCCTGACTGAGCTAGACTGCAGAGCAAACAGGACATGGTGACCCCGAGTGAYTTTCACAACAGAATTTAAAAGGAGAGTGTCTCTGTTAAGTCTTGAGGGAATCTCTCTGTGGATGCTTTGGAGAGATCTCAGTTATAAATAAGCCAGGTGATGTTATCTACCAGCCAAACCATGACTCTGAGCTCGTACTGTGGAGCATCCAGCAAGGAGAGGAGAGTGTCAGAGGCTSTCTMACCTGGMTGATTGTAAATTGAGCCCACAATGRTGGAACACAACCAAGGAGCCCATCCAGACCACCCGTGCTCCCAGGACAGCCCAGACAGCACTCAGAGAGGGTGGGGAAATGCTTGATTAAAGAGTTTGGTTGAACTGTCAGCAATAAAATTCAGAGGCAGAGAGCTATTTCCCATATTGTCCTAATTACATCCTGCTTGCTTAGTTTTGGGAATTGTTGAAAATAACCCTTTGCACCTGGTTACTTAGGGAGGAGAGTTARACCAGGCAGAAACAGCCACCAGAAACCAGGAAAGCAATGTGAAGAGTCAGTGAAACAAACAAAATAAAATTTGTTTAGTCTTTCTTTGGATGAAAAGCGAGTAAATTCAACAGAGGCCTTGACTTCCCATGGCATGGGAGGACTGGATAAGGTCTGAACAGAAGCATCTGCTGTAAAATCTGCTGTTTATRTTAATACTAACATTTCATTCACAGGGAGAACAAGGTGATGACGGGAAGGTAGAAGGCCCACAGGGTCCACCTGGAGACAGAGTAAGATGTTAAATCCCTTCTCTGACCAATCCTGGCCTGATTTTTGTGGGTGGAATATTTGGGTTGCAGCCTTTCTTGTAGAGCATGTCCAAACTATTGAGATATTGCAGATGACATTTTGTTTACATCCACCCTAAGTCTTTGTTGTGCTCTTGCAGGGCCCTGTTGGTGACAGAGGCGATCGAGGGGAGCCTGGAGACACTGGTTATCCTGTGAGTCTTGTCCCAAATGCATGATTCAGAAATGTTTGCCCTGGGGAAGTGCTCCCAGCCCACAGAAGTGCCCAGCAGTCCCGGTTCCTGATCTGCTGTTGTCCCTGCTCAGTGCTGCACACAGTCAYGATTCACACAGGGAATAATTCAGTTGTCTTTACAGAAAGAAGTAAAAACTTTGCTGAAAAGTCAGCACCTCACCCTGCCAGGCACTGCCTGAGCACCTGAGGCTCTCACAATGAGCAGAACCAGCCGAGCAAAGGTCTCTGATTATCAAGGAGACACCCTGGGCAAGGTGTGTACAAGAGAGGCCATGTCAGTGCTGGAAAATTTTTATTTTGTGCCCGTGGCTGTAGATTTCTCTTCAAAGCATATCCACAGGAGCATGGGCACCACCCACACCTTCACCATTCCTGCCCCACACAGCATGTTTCACTCATTTTTCTTTCTCAAAAGAACAAAGCCATGCTCCTTCTCTGTTTTTTTATTTAAGGGTCAAGAAGGGCTTGATGGAGAAAGAGGAAAACCTGGACAGCAAGGCTTACCTGTAAGAGATGCTGCTTTATTGTAAGCTACCCAGTGCCCCAGGAACAGGAGAAGGAGGGGGGTGGGAAGGGCTGCAGCAGGAGCTGTGGTGAGCTGTGAAATGTGGGCATTTCCATCAGCCAGACCTTTGGAATGGGCATTTTGAGCCACATTTGAGACTATAAATGGGTGACAAAACAGGGAGCACTCCCAGGGCCTTTTTCCAAAACCATCCCTTCTGAATGGTCCATGAGGGAATGGAAATCTTAGGAGAGGGGTGATGGGAGATGACAATGACAGTGGAAGGGCCTGCTTGGAAATTATCCATTTGATGACCATGTTATACTGCCTGCAAGTTGTTTCCTTTCAAACTTGGTGAAAGACTAAATTAAATCCAAATTCAAAGGAAAGACTTTCTATTCCCTTGCTATATACAGTAGCATCTGATCTTTACATGTGGCTGTTGCAACTGTGAGTGCAGCAGCACATTAAATGTAGTTTGTATTGAGAAATAAAGTTGAATCAATTCCCACTCTTTGTAAGGATGCTGGGAAGAACAACAGATTCTATTTTGGGGTAAAATTGCAGTGCTCTGTCACATGGCCCAGAAATGAGTAGAGCTGCTGCATTCCCCAGTGGATGCAGTTTATTTGGGGGGTGTGGCAGCCCCTCAGATGATTCAGATGGAAGCAGGAGCTTTGGAATGGCTTTGGTAAAGGTCCATTAGAAGCCTCAAAAACAAGCTGAAGAAAGAGAGCTCTGCAGGGAGTCCTTCCTGATTTAATGTTAGACCAGAAATTTCCGCTGACAAATACAGACCAAAAAACCCCAAACCTGGATGGCCAGGAGAAAAGACTGAGATGGGCATGCTGGGGGAGAGATCAGTCAAAGAGCACTGAAATGCCCTCTCTGCTTTACTCCATGGGCAGTTTTCTCAGCCCTGACCCCCAGGTGAAACCAGGGCAAGGGCTGAGGTGCAAAGGAGGTGGCAGCAGCAGGGACTGTGCAAATTGCTCATTCTGCACAGTTTCTGCACAGTTTCTGCACACAGGCTCCTTCCTGCCCTCAGCACCGCTCTCCAGGCACCATCT
Organism: Malurus melanocephalus; assembly: GCF_030028575.1. Lineage (NCBI taxonomy): Eukaryota > Metazoa > Chordata > Aves > Passeriformes > Maluridae > Malurus > Malurus melanocephalus. The sequence goes on from NW_026623462.1 coordinate 282,346, forward strand.
GGAATCTGCTGAATGATTTCCACAAGCACAGGCACCACCCAAGTGAAGGGCAGAATTGCTTCTTCTCCAATCTGACACCCTGTTAAATGCTCTCTGGAGACAGCTCCTTGCTCCTTTTTCCCCAGGGGCCTGTCTGAGCACAGGCTGTTTCCCTGAATTGTTTCCATACAGTCAGCCTTGTCAGGGCACAAAAAAAAAATGCTGTTCTTTGTACTTCATGCAAGATACTGCCAGAAGAGAATTTTAASCAGATTTTTCTTGCTTATGTTTTGTAGGGGGATCCTGGATCACCAGGCAAGCCGGGAGCAAAGGGATCCAAAGGTGATGTGGTAGGTTTCAGCAGGGTGGATTTATGGTGTCCCAAGTTTAAAGAAAATGTCTAATTAAGAGGACTCTCATGGTTTTGCCCAGCATGTGGGATTTTTGCCTATGATCTGTGCCTTGAAAGGCTGTGGGGAACCTTGTGGGAGGGCTGTAAATGTGGTTTTGGGTGTCCAAACCCRAAAGTTTGTTGGCTCAGTGGAGCTGGAGAAGATCAAGATGATTCCAGCTCCAGCATGACGGGTGACTCCTGGGCAGGTCTCTGGTCCCTGCCATGGGTTGTGTCTCYTTCCCATGCCCTGTTTGTGCTGCCTCCAGCCCCAGCTGGCTCATCCATCCCCAAGGAGGGCTGAGCCAGGCAAGAGTCTCTCCCTTGCGTTTGAACCATAAACTTTTCTGGCTCGAAACCTTCCGTGTTTGGAGTCCATTAATCCATGGAGTTGTTTCTTGGATTGSTCCCTCTAACTTCTTGTCCTTATTGAGCAAGAAAACTCAGCACACATGGGTCCTTCAGGGTTCATTGGGGCACTTCATACCTACTCCTACCTCCACATCTGGCTGCAATGACAGCTTGCTAATTATTCTCACAGACCAGRGACTTTATTTGCTGAAACACAACTATGTGATCTCAACACTCAGCAAATTCCTGCTCTCTCTTGGCAGATGTCAAGGTTTTTAATCTGACCCTGCTGGGGGTAATGCCAGAAGATGGTTTTAGGTCTTYTTGGCGAGAACTGTACCAGGTGATAAGATAAAAACATCCTGCCCATCGATGGAGAATCTGGAACTGCCTTTGGGTCTAATGAATAGCAGGGAAAGCACCCCCAGGAATATTTCCTTCATGTAGCTGGCTGGTCTGACTCTCTGCAGATGGAGAAACAATGCACAGAGAACGAGTTCTTCTATTTAAAAGTGCTTTAGTCCATGACCTCACTAAGAGAGCCCTAGTGAAGGTGATGAGGCTGTGTTTTCCATTCATCCTGCACAAATTAATCCTTTTTGCAGCTAATAAACCTCAGGAGTATTTCTTTCATGCCTTTATTCACAAAGCAGCATTGCAAATTTCAGACAGAAGACACCCTCTTTAATTTCCATTAGCTTTCCAAAACAGAGGGAGCTACTTCTCAGAGAGAAGCTCCTCCTGAACACGCTCAGAGGACTCGCTGTGTCCTGGGTTTGGTGTCAATGAGCTGATGGAGGACTCAGGTTTTCAGCATCTTGTTCTAATGTTTGCCAGTGCACCAAGTCCTCCCTCGAGTTCMTCCTGCTTTATTTGTCCTCATCTGCTCTGTATTAGGAAAAATGTAGGTCCTTGCCTTCTAGCTATTCATTCCTGCCCTAGAACTCTCAAGACATACGAAGAATCACTTGTAATAAAACCAAATAGCAGCTCATTCCCCAGCGCCGGAGCAACTGACTGTATAAATCTCCCTTTTATAAAACTCTTTCCAATCATTATCCAAAAGCACACCCTGAAGTCAGGRTCCCAAGTGGAGCTGTGCTAGARCTGCTGCAATTTTAGATTCTTTCCYTTTTTTTCACTTGCAGGGTCAAAAAGGAAAGCAAGGAGCACGGGGCASTGCAGGGAGCAGAGGCTCACCGGTAGGTGAAAATTCAGTTTTTTGCMCCAGGAAATGCTGTCTGGGAGCTCCTTCTCTAACACTTCTGTGATTTTAGGGCATCCTTGGGCTGCCAGGTCCTCGAGGAGTGGTGGGAAGGCAGGGTCAGGAGGGTGCCCCTGGAGTGGACGGAGTGCCYGGGAAGGACGGCGTGCCTGGGGTTCTGGTAAGCTCCAACTGCAACCTTAGGGCATCAACAGCAAATGTAATGTAATTTAGGAACTGGAAAACCACAGGTTAACACAGGAGAAATGATGATCCAGCTCTGGGTATTCCAGTGTCCATGTACCCAGAGTGGACCTTCCCACATCTCACTCACACACAGGGGCAGGAGAGCTGGAAATACAGCGGGGTTTCAGCCTGGAAAAAACTCACAATCTGCAAACCAACCCTGCTCCTCGCTGAGGGCAGAATCCCACCACTCCCCTGTCCCCCAGAAGCAGTGCAGAAGGGGAAAGGGCTTTGTTTCATAACCTCCTGTGTGTTTCTTTTCTAGGGGGAGCAGGGTGACGATGGGGAAGAAGGTGTGACYGGGATGTCAGGCAAGAGAGGGAACCCCGGCGTGCCAGGACTCCCAGGGGCACAGGGACCACCAGGATTCAAGGTGAGATTCTGTCTCCCAAAAACGCTGCTGTGGGTGACCCAGGCTGAGAATCTGATGTCAGAGCTTGAACTCTCCAAGGTCTAATAGATTCTCAGTTCCTGCTGCCATCTTTCACTCACTAGAGGGTCTGTAGATATTTTTTCTCATTCATCCATCCCTCCATCCATTTTCCTGACATTCATTCACAGCAGCTGAATGTCYCAGAGACCTTTCCTCCTTTACCAAAGGAGCTCAGGAGCCTGCAGACACACATACCCACACTACAAACACTTCAGCCTTTTGTCATTAGAAACCTGGCTTGAAAAAACGTGGAGAGGTTACGGAGGAACTGCTACAGCCCACCTGTGGGATGTCCAGAATGGACAACTCCATGGGAAATTCAGGTGTTCTAGCTGTTCTGCAAGGCCTGAACTGCTGGAGGAACATTTGTTCTGCTTGGTTTTTAGCATATTTGCTGGATTAGAGTGACTGGAGCCTGTATGGGCTTGGACACCACGCTGKGGGGAAGCAGGGACAAGCTGCTTTAGTGACCCTGGGCTTTCTTCCTGGTCCTTGCCCTGATCCAGACTCGCCACAGGATCTAAACTGGACCCACTGCAATTCAGTTGTTTGTAGAATGACTGTAAATAGGAAGACTCCAGCTGGGTTTGCAGAGGCTCTGGGATCTGATTTAAATTAGGGCTCCATAGCACATCGCCCTTGATCTGTCACTTGCTGCCCTCCAGCTGCCTTGGGCAGAACAACAGGAGGTGACTGGCAGACTCGGTGTCCCTGTCACACATTCACACCCTGCCTCCAGGGGAATTTGGTGCCCYTTTTCCAGCTTTTCCACCACCCTGGGCTCTCCCTGCCTTTGCTCCTCTCTCCCAGTCTGCTCCAGACTGAGCAGCTGGAGCTTGTGCTGTTCCTCAGGGGAAGAGCTGGGGATCAAAGTGTGGTGGTGCTGGGGAGTAGAAAAGCCTCTCTGGACTGAAGCTGTAGAGTTAAGGCAGGGGAAGATGTTGGCTTTGCTGCCTCTGGACTCAAGTCCTGCAGTTGAAGTCTTGGCATGCCTTCAGCATTTTCCATGAATTAATCATCAATTGCCATCCTGCTGGGGGGAAAGATTGTGGGAAGCTGCAGGGCAGGACAAAGACTGTAGGAAGCACAAAGAGAAGACACTTGATCCCTTCTCTCTCCTCACCCCCATGCAGGTGGGACAGCTCTGCTGAGGCTCTGTGGGCAGCCCAGGAGGGGACACGGCCATGGTGTCACCCTGTGACATGGCAGGTGTCATCCTGAACAACCTGCCTTAGACCAGGGGCATCCCCTGATGGAACCACATTCCTTCCTTGGCCCCATGAGCCATTCTTTCCTTAGCTCCATGAGCCATTCTTTCCTTAGCCCCATGAGCCCCATGAGCCATTCCTTCCTTAGCCCCATGAGCCATTCTTTCCTTAGCCCCATGAGCCATTCTTTCCTTAGCCCCATGAGCCATTCTTTCCTTAGCCCCATGAGCCATTCTTTCCTTAGCCCCATGAGCCATTCTTTCCAGCTCTCCATCTATGGTTATTTCAGCTGAGCGCTGTTATATTTAGCTCCTGTCCATTGGAATTACTCGAATTCTGTTATTTTTAGGGTGAAAGAGGATTGCCTGGACAGACTGGCCAGCCAGGGAAGCGAGGATCTCCAGGAGGAACAGGCCTTCCAGGGAGCCCTGGTGACCCAGGAGCCAAAGGACAGCCGGTTAGTGACCCCTGGGAGGGGCTGGCAGGGCAGCCCACATCCTGCTTGAGTGTGATTCTGGGACAGATTGGGACTAAAACATAAAACAAGGCATGAGATAAACCCAAACTACTCAACTCAAATACACTTGTTGGGATATTTTATACAAAACCCTGTGCTGACAGTTTTCGAGCTGAAAGACAGTAGCCAACACCACCATATATCAATTTGTCGTTGCTCATAGATCAAAGTCACAGATCATTTTGTCTCTGTAACACAAGTGACACATTCATTTGCCCCATATTGTCACATCTTGATTTGCTGCAGAATTAGTGACCGTGTCCCCTTGGCTGAGATGACTCCTTGGCATTGAAATCCTTCTGATTTCCTGTGTGCTTTTGCCTGAAATTCATCTAGAAAGGAGGCTTGGTTGATTCTCCTAATGCAGGAAAGACCTTATCCCTCAGTTAGTAGCAGTTTTCCTTTCCAGGATCCAAAAATGAGCACTTAAATCAATTTGRATCCTTGGAAAGTTTCTTTGCTCCACCAAGCCCAACCAAGCCCTTTCTTGCCAAGCAGTTTCTCACTGTCATGACAGGGAAACTCCCCGACAGGGAGGTTTCTAGGATGACTCTGGAGCAACCTTGTAACAAAAAAAAAAGGTGGTGGAAGCCCCATCAGTTGGGTCATTTACAACTAAATGGACAAATCTCTATGAAACACCCCAAAAAGCACAATCAGAATGGGTGACACAGTCCTGCTGAGAGGCCAGGACTTTTCTATTTTCTATATCCTTTTCTATCTCTGATGTTTCTAACATTGGAGAAGAATCATCTGGTGAAAGTTTCTGACCCCTTTTAAAAAAAAAAAAAAAACATTGAATCATCTTGAATTTTGACATCTGAGAAGCCCAAAAATCTCAAAGGATGACCATCTCAAATATGCTTAAGGGAAGGTGTTTACATAAGAACATGCTACACAGGGTGGGTTTTTTATTCTCAGAGTGCATGCTATGTGCTGATTCAAGCTTGATGGCCTTCCAACTATTTTATTATTATTTTTCTTACAAAATTGAGGAAAAATCCCTGCAGAGTTGAATAGGAAAAGAATTAAGGGATATGCATGGTTTTCCTGGGTTTGAGTGGGAGGTTATGTTGTAGGAACATGCACTTTTTTAACAGCTTGAATGAGCATAGTTTGAATTTATCCTTTAGTAGGTCAGCCCAGTTGGTATTAGCAATAAAAGAAGAGCTTGTTTTGAAGGGCTTTGGGGCTGTTATTTTGCAGCATGAACTTCCARGATCAATCTCAGAGTAGATGCTCTCCATCCTGCTTCTGCTGGAGGTGGGCCAAGCCAGAGAAGCATCTGCTGGAAACAGTGCAGGTTTGCCTCCCATTTTGGGGGCAAAAAGGTGGCATTGGTGAAATCTAAAGGATCGAGTGAGTTGTTTCCAGCCTGATGTTTGTGTAGTTCCTCCTAGAAAGAATGAAGTTTTTCTCATTCTTTCTCATCAGTCCTGCTTGGGCTGAAGGATACTCATGGATTTCTCTTTCTCTGAAGCTGCTGAGCTCTTGGTGCATCTCTGGGTGACATCTCCAGCCATCAGTGTGAACTGACTGTTGTCCTTTGTTCTTGTATTTGTCTTGGCTAACACAGGGAGACTTTGGCGAGGCAGGATTTCCAGGGATTGCAGGACTCTTTGGGCCAAAGGTAAGAGGCTGCAGGTGGCCAGTTGGGTTTTTTGTGTCTCTGAACTGGGGACAGGTGATGCCAAACTCACTGCATTGCAACAGAAACTATGCAAATTTAATTTTGATCCCAAATTTTTTTAGTTTATCAATCTTCATTTGTTAAATGAGTGTCTGCAGACATACTCTTTGTTGGAGTTTATTCCTTTTAAAATGGGTTAGAGGGGGAAAGGGCCATCCTACAGACCCTGTGGCTGTTTTCCCCCTTTCTGATATTTGTATTTCCTGCATCAGCCATCAGCCTGCACCTCAGGCAGCAATGTGCATCCCTAACACTTGAACTGAAATTTAGATTCATTTTATCAGCATATCATTTCCCTGGTRAAGAGGGAACTGTTTGTTTTCTGTYRRAAGTAAAAGCCTTGCAAAACARGAGTGGGAAAAGRATYTACAATAAATTAGACTTTCCTATTGCCATATACAAGAGGCAGCACCTCTGTCCTTAAAGCAGAGCTGTAAGTGAGGACATAAACACAGGGTTTGATGATTTAATGGACCTGACATCTCATTTTTTGCTCACAGGGCCCCCCAGGAGACCTTGGGTTCAAAGGCATTCAGGGACCACGTGGGCCACCAGGTCTCATGGTGAGTGGTTTCCCAGTTTGTGGGTTTGGGAGGAATTTCTTCCCTCATCCCCATTTCTGTGAGGAKCCCAGTGCTCGAGGCCATGGCAGAACCTCTGAGCCCCACAGCTGCAGGTGACCACATCTGCACAGGGCTTGGAGACAGCACAGAGCACTCCAGCTACACCAAAATCCTTCAGCTTTTGGGATTTCTAAGGTTTAACCTGGCTGGTGGCAACCTTACCATGAAGGCTTGTGTCTCTTGGGTTTTTATTCCAGCTACAGCAAATATCCACCACCAAGGTGCTGAGAAGCAGCAAAGATTCAGAGATTGTCACTGAGGCTGCCCTGGTGAAAACAACAGTCAGCTCCCATGTGGTGGCTCACAAATGCCTTCTCTTTTCCAGGGAAAAGAAGGAATTATTGGTCCACTCGGCATTCAGGGTCCCACGGGAAGCCCTGTAAGTATCCACACTTTTTTCCTGCCTGTGTTTTTCAGAAAAGTTTCAGTGCATGARATCCAAGATGTTTGAGGCCCACATAAGAAAACCCCAAATCCTGCTGCAATGAGGAAAACAAAACGGGTTTTCAGATCAGCAGCTTCAGGAAAGTGCAGGCTCAGTCTCTGGCTGCATAGATAATTGCTGGGAGATTATTAGCTGGAAAGTGCAATACATAAGTGCAAGGTTTTCAATGGACTGGAAGACAAGAATGTTATTGCAGATTTTTTGAAAGCCAGGTTTTCCAAAGAACTTGGCCTGAGGGGGCAAAAAAACACATTTAAATAACTTTTTTTAAAAATAAAATAGATGTATTAAACTGGGAACCATTTGATTTTGGGAAATGTTATAAATCCYTGCCTGCCCTGAAATGCCAAAGGCCCTGAGCACAGAATAAAGATCAGGTCAGTGCTTTGTGAAAACACAAGCACAGCCCTGCTCAGAGCTTAGTCCAGAGGCTGCTACAGGCAGAGGTGAAAACCAGTGAGATGAACTCAGATATTGCCAAAACAGCCAGGAATGGCATTTTTTTTGCTTTGGGATGGGGAGGCCAATATCACACCCTGAGCTGATGAGTTAGAGATGCGTTTGGGTCCTTGCAAAGAGCTCCTGGGGGGCAGCACCAGTGAATGGTCACTGACAGCCTCCTCCTGTGCTTTCCAGGGKCCCAAGGGAGACAAAGGCAGCCGTGGGGAGATGGTAAGTGCTGCTCCCACCCCCAGGTACCCCTAAGAGGGTCCCTGACTTTGAACAATCAAGCTGTGGTGTCTCCAGTGCAGCCCTTGCACAAACACCTTGCATAAACACCATAAGTGCATAGGGAGATTTTGGGTTAGTAATCAGCATTTTCTGACTGCTTCTGCCTTTTTTTTTTTCCTGCAGGGTCTGCAAGGTCCAAGGGTAAGTACCTGACATCCCTTTTTCTGATTGATGTCTTGTATTCAAATAAAGCAGTTGTTTTTAGCAAGTGTAACGCTGCAGGGTGGGCAACTGCACACGTGGAATGTGAGGAGTACTTGGGGACAAGGCTTTGGTGACAACTGAGGAGTCAAAAGGGCTGGGAACCAGGGATGCAGCAGGAACAGACCAGGTGCAGACAGATGTGCCCAGAGCTGGCAGATGGACTAAACAGAGCCATCCCCTGTCTCTTGAAAGCTTTAAGGGACAAGGTGCTGTGAGGTGTCAAAAATCCAGCTGGGAATAGATCCCTGCTGGTGAAAACCATGAGAAATGGAAATGAAAACTGGAGATACTTCACTAACTGATGCCACTCTGTCTTTAGGGTCCTCCAGGCCCACGAGGACACCCTGGCCCTCCGGTATGTATGAGTGGGAAGAGTTCATTCCTGAAACAAGCCCAATGATTGCCATGGTGCTCTCCAAGGGGGCTGCTCCCTCACTGGGAATTATGGCTTAGCCTCATTCCCCTATGCAAAACCCTGTGTGTGAATGGGCCAGTGTTCCTTGAGTCCAAACCATCCCCAAGGGTTTTATAAGACAGCACTGTTGGCTCTCTCTGCCCTGAGGGGCTCCAGGGGAACAGGGATTTCAAAAAGCCACAGCTGAGTATCTCTGCAATAGTGACTGAGCARTTTTCTGGCTGATGCCCCTTTTCTCCTTTGATTTCCAGGGACCACCAGGAGTTCCAGCCTCATTTGTAAGTAGCCATTCTCTGTGTGTTTGTTAACGATGATGATGATCAGTCCTGCAGAGCCAAGGGGCTGCTGGCACCCTGRTCACACACTCAGGTCCAGCAGGACAGGCTGTGTTAGCAGAGCAGTGCTTGAACTGCAGCCTCACATTGTCAGAGGCTGGACATGCCCTGATGCAAGAAAACACTTCTCAATCTCAGTTCCCATTTTTTTCACCCCACACCAGCAGCAAGACGGCTTTGGGGCAGCTTTCCAGACACTGATYGACTCCAACACCGCGCTCAGGACAGAGGTACGAGGGCACTTCTGAACTCCCTGGTTTTTGATTGAGATAGGGGCTGGGAACAGTCACAGCAGCTCTTCCTGTGTGCAGAAAGTTTATACAAAGCCGTGATTTGTCACCATTCCAGTGGAATATCTGCAGTTTATGTATGCAAAGGTCCAGTTAAAGGATATGGTTCTGATTTGTGGAGCTTCAGACCTCCTGATTTTGCCATCATGACTTCTTCAGTGAGATCCTGTTTGGGACAAGACAAGGCCTGTGGGTCATGGCCCCAGCCAGCACAGCCTGTCTTTGACCCACTGATTTTTCCCAAAATGATGCAGAAATCCTTGTGGTTACAGCACCTGTTCCCCCCAAGGCACCCCTGACTTTGCCTCCTTTTCTCTCCAGGGTTACCAACATCCAGACCTTCTCATGCTGGACCATGGAGGGGAGATCTTCAAGACTCTACACTACCTCAGCAACCTCATTCAGAGCATCAAAAGACCCCTGGGAACCAAGGAGAACCCTGCCCGCATCTGCCGGGACCTGATGAACTGTGAACAGAAGATGAACGATGGTACGAAGCCCCGATGGTGCAAAGGCTGCATCATCCACAGGGATGTCACACGTGGCCTCCTTCCCTGGGACCAAAACTCTCCTTTTCTCATTCCCAGAAAAGGTTAAGAATCCTTTGTCAATCCCCAAATCCTCTCTTTCTGCAGGTACCTACTGGATTGACCCCAATCTTGGCTGTTCCTCAGACACCATCCAGGTCATCTGYAACTTCACCAACGGTGGCCAGACGTGTCTGAGCCCTGTCACTGTCTCCAAGGTGGGCACAGCTCAGCCCCAAACAGCCTTTCCCTCACTGCTATTGCCAAATATTGACTCAGGGTGTGTTGTCCCAGGACACTGGACAGTGACCATGRGGACAGAGCACACGAGTTTCTCTTGGAGACAGCATTAGTGACACTCTGAACTGCTCTCAGGAGTTAAAAAACACACCTAAGGCTGTTATTGACTCTTGTCAAGACAAAGCCATGTGTTCCAGTGATGTTTAATGAACTCACAGCCTTAATGTGACCRGTAATTTCACAAACACGCTGCTCTCAAATCCTTTATTGAATTAACTTAAGTTCAGGTCACTCTCACATTTTGTTTTCCCCCACCTGGAAAAGTGAGGTCAGCCTAAATACACAAGTTTGCAGTGATGTTAATGCTGCAGGATGTTTCTTGAGGATGTACCTGTACTAAAAATACAAATAACAGTATCTGGGSCTTGTTTGCAGATGAACCAGAACCTGCTTTGCAAGCTGTATCAAATTCGAAGTTTACATTCTTTTGGACCTTCCAATTTGTTCTGCAAAGCAAAGGATTTGCTGTGTCCCCATGAAAACTTTCCAGAATGATTTGGCCCGTGGCCCTGATGCCCATAGTGACACCAGACCCTGCTCTGGACACCAGTGCAGAGTGAAGCAGAGCACAGGGACCYCCTTTGCTGTCCCACCTTGCACTAAAGCTGCTCCCCTCAGCCCCTGTAACCTCTCTGTCACCTCCACAGCTGGACTTTGACATCGGGAGAGTCCAGATGAACTTCCTGCGCCTGCTGAGCTCCGAGGTGGTGCAGCACATCACCATCCACTGCCTCAACACCTCTGTGTGGAGGGAGGGCTCCTCTGAGCAGCCCTCGGACAAAGCCGTGCGCTTCAGGGCCTGGAACGGGCAGATGTTTGAGGCAGGAGGGCAGCTCAGGCCAGAAGTGGCAGCTGATGATTGCAAGGTACGTGGCTGGGAAAGAGGGAGGAGGTGGAGAAAATGCCAGGCTTAGCTCGAGAAACACCTGTGCTGCTCATCCCGCAAGGGAGAAGGGCCAAGTTTACTTGTTCTCCACTGATTTTCCAGTCTGGGATGATAGAGCAGCTCCTGTGAAGCAGATGGCCTTCAGAGAGAAAGCAAAAGCTGAARTTGTGAAGTTACCTGTGATTTTTGGCAGCAGTTAAATGGCAGGAGGGAGAATGGCCCCACAGGGGTGGTGACAGTGGTGCCACACAGAGCCAGGAGCACAGGGCTGCACTCGGGCTCACAGCATTGGGAGGTTGTGTTGGTGGTACCACTCAAGCTCAGTTTGCATCAGCCTGATAAAGGGTTCCCAAAACGCTCTCTAAACCCACCCCAAACCTGCTGAGAGCCTGAAGGACACTCCCTTGTCCTGCTCAGGGATTTTCAGGCTTACACCTTGTGGAAAATGCTCCTTTCCAGCAGAACCCAGCCCTGGCTCACCAGCTGTGTCTCTGTCCCCTGTCCCCGCACAGATCCAGGACGGACGCTGGCACCGGACGCTCTTTTCCTTTCGGACACAGGACCCTCAGCAGCTGCCCATCGTCAACATCTACAACCTGCCCCCGTCCGAGCCAGGAAAGCAATACCACCTCGAGGTCGGCCCCGTCTGCTTCCTTTGAACCAAGCCATGGAAAGCAGGCTCAGGCTCCCAGCCTGGCCTCACAGGGGCTCTCTGCAGAAGGACAGCTGGGCTGGATCCTTTGGCTCAAGGTCTCCCAGAGCCCCACAGTGATCTACTGAACTCAGCTGTTGTTGAAAGGAGGAGGAGCAGGGCGTGAGGGAAGCGGGTGTCTGTCGGGATGTGAGCAGTGAAAAGGGATCAGGGGACTGAACGCTGCGGTTCCACACTCAAAGCTTTTTCCGTGACCAAAGAAAACATTGAGAGAAACCTCAAGCAGCTTGCAGCGTGTGGGTTTTGTTTGTTGTTTCACACCCCGCCCCTACCCCTACCCATTTTTGTCTGGTTCCTGAGTTACCAAATTTTTTTTTTCCATTTGAAAAAGAAAAAAAAAATAATTAAAAAAATAGAGCTTCCCTCTCAGAGCTTGTTGCCTTCTGGACAGCCACGTGCTGCATCAGGTCTCCCAGGCGGAGCTGCAAGTTGAATCTGGCTGCTCTGTTGTACAGGAAGCATTTTGATGTGCAATATTAGAAGAAACAAAATATATATATTATATTATTTAAAGCAAAAAGAAAAAGGAAAAAAAAAAAAAAAAAAAAAAAAGCTAAGTTCCTCCTTCCATGAGTTTAACCAACACCCCCTCTCACGTTGGTGTTGGAGTAGGGGATTGTCCCGAAGCCAAGAAGGGGGAATGGAAAGAGGAGAGGGGAAGAGATTGGTGCTAAAATAGAGAGAGGGAATGGGCTCGTCTGATTTGTTTCTACCTCTCACTGTGAAATCTCTGGTGCTCTTAAAAAAGTGTCTTATTTTATATATATGACTTTATTTAAGGTTGTGAAGGTGCTACAGTGTCTTGCCACAGACCCARAAACAAGCCCCATAGGATCATCTCTCTCTGGGAAGAGAGGAGATTATGGATTATGTTCCACAGCTGAATAAATCAGAGAAACAGCGGCCTTAAAAGGGATCCTTCAGTGGCCATGGGTGTCAATAATAACCCACACCATGGCCAACATCACTTACAGGATAATTTACAAGCAGATTTCCTTTTTTTTTTTTTTTTTTTTTTCATCAGCACCTCACTGCTTTGGGAGGGGAGTGAGGGACACAGCTCACCTGAAGTGTTGAGCCTCAGAGAGCTCCTTTGGAGTCGCTTGTCAGGTGCTGGGTTGGGCTCTGTGAGCTGCCCACGACTCCCTGGGCTCAGCTCATGTTCAAGCCCAGCTCTGCAAACCCTTCCCTTGGCCCCTCTGTCAAGACTGACATGATGGTACCTTGTTTCAGAACCCAGCCRAGCTTGGAAGGGTTTTGTTTTGTTAAGTTTTGTAGAAATTTAGTCTCTATATGTAAATTTGGAGGATTTTTTTTTTTTTAAAGAGGATAATTATGGTAATCTTTAATTCTATATAAGGAATAATATTGATGTAATCAGAGCTGTACTGTATCAGAAACTCTTCAGTGCCTGTTTGGAGTTTTCATGTCTCATATGGACTATGGATTTTATTTTTTTGAGGAAAAAAAAATTATCTGTGAGTCTCTCTTTGTATATTCTTCTTCTTTTTTTTTTTTGTCACTACTGCCTGCTGGTTGGTTTCCAACCACCATCAGAAAAGGTTAACAGGATCTGTCCCAAATACCTCGCCCTCCTCGCAGCCCCTGCCAGAAATACCTCACCCCCAGGCCAAAATCACCACCACCCATCAGTCACTGCCTCCCCCCACACTCCAGATCTCTCCATCTCTCATCCCATGCCATTGGTTTTGTGTTTTCTCAAGGCTGCATTTACCATTTGTTCTCATTAAAGATTTTTTTTTCCTTTTCTTTTTC